>NC_072734.1:186638412-186707060 GCF_026930045.1 Uloborus diversus | reverse complement strand
ATACAGCTATGTTAATTTTCTCGCTTATGTTATGGTAATTTGCTCGTCCACGTCAGGGTAATTTACTCGTCCATGTTATGATAATTTGCTCGGTAAAACGGGCTTAAAATTGGAATAGAAAGAGAACAAACTCGAATTTTCGAAAAATCGCTTCGAGGTCTCACCCTGACGCTACGTACTAATTTTGTGCCAAATTTTATGAAAATCGGCCGGACGGTCTAGGCGCTATGCGCGTAACAGACATCCAGAAAGAGAGGTCCAGTGACAAACTTTCAGCTTTATTATTAGTAAAGATGAAACATTTTTTTCGATCTTCCTGTTCTTTCTTTTGTTTCTATCACCAATCGGAACGATAAGCTTGAAATTGTTGAAATATTTGAAACTGATAAAATCTGTAACGTCATTAGTAAGACTGGTTAAAAAACTATAAGAACATTGGCTTTATTTATTGAGAAATATAGTTAGGAAAATGTTTTTCAAATGCTTGTTTTATGCGTGGATAAACTCAGTAATTTCTTGTACATACGATGTTTATACATGGGGTGGTGATTAGGAAACAAGTCTTACTAAGTTAAATAGAACTTATGCAAACATTTTGAAAATATTTCATTGATTTAAACATGAGTTTAATGAAAGCAATGATATTTTATGAGAACCAGAGAAAATTTACAAAATTAGAGAAATATATGCACAGAGAATATTGTATTTTTTACATAACAACAGTATTTGGTTTGAAGTTAATGAAAAACAATATAATACTAGAATTTCAGGTAGACAAAAAAAGTTATAACATTAAATAACACGATTACCTAAAAACAAAACATTTTGTTAGCACCACGGCTGTTTAACGAACTTACGGAAGATGTTCTTGCCAACCAGGGGAGGGGGGGTACAGATGTAAAGATTTATTATTATTATTTTTTTCTTTTTTTGCTACAATCAGTTTGTAAACTTATTTTTAATTAGTATTTAATATTAATTACTAGCTGTACCCGACGCGCGTTGCTACGCCAACAAAAAAATACATCATTATACTGATTTTCATGACAATCGGTTGAACGGGGCAGAAGTTGCTACTCTGCAGTGCCACCTGGTGGCGAGTGTCTTCAATGAGCATATTATGCACCTTCTCCGTGGAAAAATACATATATATAGCAATTTTCATAATAATCGGTCCAGGTATCAAGTGAAGCCGTGACTATACTCAAATTTTGTACTCACGCAGTTTGCAAGATCAATCCATCGCTAAAAATATCAAATAGAAAAAGTTTTAAATCCCCCCGTTGCATGAAAAGCCATAAAACCATAAAGAAAGAATTTATTTGTTCAAACTCAAGAAAAATGGCAACAGCTAACTTCTTATCAATGAGATCTTTCACGCGAATTAATTTCTGCAGCCGATCATTTTATTCGTATTTAGCCAATGGATTGTGAAAAAAGGAACTATCTATCGGATTTTTTTCGAACTGGTCTATAAACATTCTCAGTACCAAAAATAACAAACGGTGAAAGTTTCAGCCAAATCTGCCGGGTAGTTTTTGAGTTCATGGATGACATACAGACAAACATTCATTCATATATACAGTGAAACCTCCGAATAGCGGACAGTCAAGGGACTAGAAGTTTTGTCCGTTATTGGGAGGTGTCCGCTATTAGGAGGAACTACTTAATTTACCTTTTTCAAAATGGGCTGTTGTTCCCTTTGTAGAACACAATCGAAACAATTGCGAAAGGTTTACTACATTTTACGTCAAGTGTAATTAATCTGTTTTTTCTTAATAAAGGTGTACTGACAGCGCACACTTGTCTCAAAAAGCATTTAATCAATTAAAGTAATCAGTTAAAACAGTTTGACATCTCTTTTTTGCGATTCGGCGGAGCAACCTCCCTCCCCCCCCCACACACACTTTTTATGGTTAATTTATTTATTTTATCTCGAATATCACTATTGCATGGTTGACAGTTGGCAATATGACCTTGAATATGGGCAAATCTTTTTCATATCTAAAAATTAAACAACCCAACGAAACCATGGCGCCATAAAGCCGACTACTACCGGCGCCGGTCTGCTCAATTGCATCTCCTGAGAGCCCCCAGTTAGAAAAAGCGCCCAGTTTCCTCTTTTTTATTTTTACTTTTGAATAGTTATTGTGTACAAAATTCATTAAAATCTTAAGAAAAACGTACGTTAATTGTTAGACTGACATCAGTTTTCACTGATCTGCTTCAATACTCTCAAAACTAGCTGTTACAAAATTATGACTTTTATTTTCTTTCTCATTTTTTGCTGCCCGCAAAATGCCTTTTAGTTGTTTTTTTCTGCCCCCAACTTTTAAGCCCCAATCGCTGCCTCTGCCCATTACCACCCTTTTAATTCCAAGAAACAGTGATGAGGAAATGACGGTAGGGGGGAGGGGATATCAGTTGTGGAGGATGAAAAGCTTTGTAAGGTAAGCAGTTACTAAGATATTCTGTGAAAAGAAAAAAAAAACGGAAGTGCTATGATCGCAAGGGAAATTTTTTGTGAAATAACTGTCCGTTATTCGGAGTGTCCGTTATTCAGAGTGAATTATATGGAATGGCCTATATTGAGGGACTGGGACTTTTAAAAATGTCCGTTAATTAGAGGTGTCCGTTATTCGGGAGTGTCCGTTAAGGGAGGTTTCACTGTATATAGATGTATTTATTTATTTATCATTTTTTATTTTTAAAATTCTTTTGTTACTAAATAATTGTCCAGCAATTTAATGTTACAACATTTACAAGGAAAAAGAATACAAAATCTGTTCCTTTATCAAAAAACTAAAGTTTAAAATAATAAAGTTTCCCACCATCGTATTCAGTCACTGACTTTTTCTTTCCATTTCTTTTTCAGTGGAGTCCAGCCACCACCACCACCCGTCCGGAGGTGAAAAAATTCGTGGTGAGGGAGGCGGCGGCGGTGAGAGCGGAGAGAATTCGGGCGGCGATGATGCAGACCCGAAAAAAAAGAAGCGCCAGCGGCGGCAGCGAACCCATTTTACGAGCCAGCAGCTCCAAGAGTTGGAAGCCACTTTTTCACGCAACAGGTATCCGGACATGTCGACGAGGGAAGAAATAGCCATGTGGACAAACCTCACCGAAGCAAGAGTAAGGGTGAGTTACTGGCATTTGCATTTTTGTTCAAGAGTTGGGTTTGGGAATCGTGAGAGCCCAGAGTTTTTCTACTGCAAGCCTTCTAGCTCTGGGGCTCCCAAACTTTTTCAAATCGTGGCACTATTCAAGCAATTTTCTCACTGCACCCTAACTATTTATCTCTATTATGCATCCATCTTTTTACCATTCTATATATACACTGTAAAAAAACTGTAAATTTTGAAGAAGTTATCCGTATTTTTTACAGAAAAAAAACTGTTAGTTATAAAATACAGGATTTCTCTGTTTTTTTTTTTTTTTTTTTTTTTTGAATCTGTAACCGGTTATAAGCGTTAACTGTTACCATCGCCTCACCGCGTACTTTGTTTTTCTTCGAAATTTCGCCCGCGTGTTTGGATTTTGGTTCTCGTGCTCGAGTTTTTTGATCTTATCTTATACATATAAAATCTGAGTATCTATCTATCTATCTATCTATCTATCTATGTCCAAGCTTCTTCTCCCGAACGACAGTGAACTGACCATCGAACCAGGTATCGATGGATTCGTCATCTTCCCGTCTTCATGTTTGGCTATTTAACATAATCCTCCGATAATAATTAGCGGAGATATCAATTAAAAACTATTAATTATGACTCTTAGATTTCAAAATCAAATCCCTATTTTTCGAAGGCTTTCCTCCATTCAAATTATTATTCAGTGCTTCATCTCAACTTTCCATAACAATGCTTTTATTAAAATGTATAGCGGGTGAAGAAAATCATTGAGATGAAAGATCTGTTGCCATTTTTTTTTTCTCGAATATGAACAGGTAAAATTCTTGTTTTTATTTTGAGGCTTTTCCTGTAATCAGGGGATTTTAAAATGTTTACTTTTTGGGGTTTTCCGCAATCTGCCGCAAAATTTCAGTGACTTTTTTTTTTTTTTTTTGGTTCAAGCCTGATTGTTAAATACGCGTCACATGATATAACTTTCATTTTCGAGGAGGACCGTGCACGTCGTAAAGTAAATGAGTGATTTACAAGTTATTTGAGTTCTTTGAGGGTTTGTACCTGGAAAACGGATTGATGTAATTCTTGTACGACCATGTGGATAGAATCCATCCAAATATTTATCTGAGTGGTATGTTGCATTAATAAACACCCGGGCAACGCCGGGGTAGTAGACTATTTTATGTAAAAAGCGGCTTGTTATTGTGCATAAATATTTCCGATATAGTCTATCAGATGTAATTCAGTTTAACGTGAGTAAAGATTATAGTTGATAATGCATATATTTTCCCCTTTTGTGCTGACTGAAAATGTACTCATAACTTGTATCATTGATAACGATTATTAACGTTGATGAGGTGTTTTGGCAAAAATATGTTTTACTGGTGTTTTGCAAACCTTGCTTTGCGTGCATTTATTTATTCCTTAACGCGTTAGAAACTAGTGTCAGTGTACTACAAAAGTATCAACTGGACTGCTCTTACATTTTTTAGGTAGCCCGTGCAACGCCGGGCACGCAGCTAGTATTTATTTAAAGCGAGTAAGTCTTAAATCGTTTGCAACTTCCATTTCATTGCACCCTAATCAATATTTTATTATTATGTTTTTTTGTCATCTGTTACAGAGTATATTCGGAAATTTACCTTTGTATACATGTATTTCGTAGTAGTATAGTAAATATTGAAATGTATTTATAAAAGTATAGTTTCATTTTTTAATCTTCATAAAATAATAAATCAGCTTGAATAAATAATAAAAATACGGAAGATTTCTGTAAAATAAACGGAAGAAAACTGGCGTCCTGGCTGACAGTTTTTTTCCGTAAATTTTACAGATTTTTTTTTACAGTGTAGGGGCGGAGGGTGGCCTTAAGCGGGTAGGTCGCCCAAAGCGGGTAGGCCTTCGTATGCCCCCCCCCATGGTGTGTAAGCGGCACTGCATACGCATGGGATGTTTACATGAACCTTTCCGAGTTTTAATCAGTCCCAACGAAGCAGCAGTGAAGGGGCATGGCACAATCACGCTTACAATTTAAAAAAAAATGATACATTTCTAAACAAAATGAAGTTTTGTAACTTATGATTTGTTGAAGACCAGCTTATTTTTTTTTTTTATTCTCAATAGTATTACGTTATTCTGACACCATCCCTCTACAAACTGCGATAGTCATTTCGTTTGTTTCTTTTTTAAATTTAAGGTTATAGTTATTGAAATAAAAAACGCGCCTTTGGGCAAAGTGGATATAGGATTTAATCATATATCCATTTATAATTTCTGTCCTCGTGGGTTGAGTTAGATTTTCTATTTCAGTAGGATAAGTGTAACTTTAAAAAAAATTGTTTAGGATGGCAATTAATTAGTCTATTAATTAATTCACTTATTTATTTATGTTTTATAAACAAATGTGCTGACTTAAAACTTGATAAGTACAACTGTTTTATATTTTTTTTATATAATGGCAGGTAGCTAGTCAATTATTTTAATCATTTATAACTTCATATTTGATTGGCAAATGTACCAAACCACAATTAGTTAAGCTTACCCGCTTTGGGCTCCCTGGTAGGGCAAAGCGGGTTTTTCAGATGTTTGTAAAGTTTGATAATAAATAAATATTGGGTTTGAAATAATACAAAAATCACTTTTTATTTTGAAGTTCAAGAACTCTGCTAGGAAAGAAAACCGAAATTGTTGCGATAAAAATTTCAAAAACTACAATTTTCGAGCGTTCTTTGAAAACCTACCCGCTATAGGCCCCTCTCCCATGTGTATATATTATACAGTCCTATATATATTATACGGTCGAATCTCGTTAATTCATACACGCGTTTATCGAATTACTGCTAAGGCGAACTACATACTACATTTGCGATCCCCGTCCCATTGTATATTCGCTATATATATTGTTTTCGAGAAAAGTTCAAGAATTTTAGTACCCTAATAAAATTATGTTTAAAATGGTGCTGTTTCCCGTATTTCCCACTCCAAGCAAACAACGGTATCTTCAAGTGTCACTTCCACGTCATTTTGTTTACCTCCTGAAAAAATTAACACTCAACATGTGAAATTACCACACATAAAAACAAAGCTCCAAAGACAACCAAATGTTTCATTTAAAAAAAAAATAAGCATGGGTTTTTTATTCGTGTTTAGAAAAAAAATCACAAAAGTTCAAAAAATTTTAGTACCCCAATAAAATTTTGTTTAAAATGGTGCTGTTTCCAGTACTTCCAGCTTCGAGCAAACAACGGTATCTCCAAGTGCAACTTCCACGTCATTTTGTTTACCTCCCGAAAAAATTTACACTCAACATGTGAAATTACCACATCTAAAAGCAAAGCTCCAAAGACAACCAAATGTTTCTTTTTAAAAAAAATAAGCATGGGTTTTTTATTCGTGTTTATAAAAAAATCACAAAAGTTCAAAAATTTTAGTACCCCAATAAAATTTTGTTTAAAATGGTGCTGTTTCCAGTACTTCCCGCTCCGAGCAAACAACGGTATCTCCAAGTGTCACTTCCACGTCGTTTACCTCCGCCAGAGCTACCAACTGCTACGAAAAAATCGTAGTTTCTACGACCCACAGCCTTGAACTACGACGCTACGAAAACGTGTCCAACACCTACGATTTTCTTTTTTTCTTTTCGTTTTCACAGGAAAATTTTCAATCATTACAGATAATACCCGTATTATAATCATTTCGAAAATATTGCCTTTCTTGATAAAATTCTAAACCTCTGCTAAAAAATAAGCAGAAGCAATTTCCCTCAAGTAATGTAAAAAAAAAAAAAAAAAAAAAAAATATTATTAGTATCAGTTTCAGAGTAAAGTGTTACTTTCCCTATTGTAAGTTTAAACGTAAATTATTCATTGCGGCTGTTGCATTCGTAATTAAATTTTCCGCTTTGCCCCCCCCCCCCCCTCGCATAAAACTCTGTAACTAATTTAGTTTTTCTAAAAATGGCAGCTATGACCTTCGCTATCATTTCGTGTGAAATAGAGCGTTACCTTGCTGAGATGGAAAAAGCGAGAAGCCCTTTGTGACGTCAAAACTGCACAATCTGAGTTTTAAAAAAAGAACTTTTTTTTTTAACCTCTAAAATTTAGTAAAACATTTCTTCTTGGGGCGATACTGTTTCTTATGTTCTTTCGAAAGATTCCAGTGCAGTCTAGGGAAATTTCTGATTGAAGAGTGAAATCCCATCGGAACGATAATAGGGAAGTTTTCGATTTTTCAATTTTATTTTTATATGATAGAGTAACATGTATGAACATTATAGGTGAAAAAATTTTTGCGATACGATAAGAAGTTTTTTTTAATTAATTTTTAAAGTTCAAGCGCCTGTGACGTCAGATGGCATAGGAAGTGACGTCCGATAGGAGAGAAACGCTAGCGAACCGGTTCCCATGTCATGGGAGAAACCGAAGAACGTGCTTTCGACTTCGAAGATGAAACGTAAAAGGCTTATCTCCTCGCATTAAACTCCTCGCGTTTCTGGAACATTAAACCTCTCATCCTCTCGGAAATATTCGAATATCACCATTGATATTATTTGAGGAAGATTATTTAGATTGTGCTTTAACGAATCCGGCCTCCATAGTGTGTTCAAAAGGATTATTGAATTTCTAAAAAATAAAAATATCAGCGCGCTCAAAATGTCCCTAGCGAAAACAAGGGATCTTCGGCGGAAGGCTGCCCATTCGCGCCCTGTGACGTAGGCTCATGACGTTTCAGAAGAGCGCACTTTTGCGCGTGGATTTTTAAAAATTCATTAAAAATCAACCACGGTACATAAAAAGTAGTCGAAAACTTTGTATTGTATAGTGAATAAAATATTACAACGTATATAAAGTACAAATTCAAAATGAAAAAAGGTTAAAAAACCAGCAAACAGCTGTTTCGGCACTCTAAAATAGAGAGACGAGTTGTCTCTCATTCCAATGTTCGCCTCGACTGTGTTTTAGTCGGGTTGAACCTGTCTTCGTTTTTATTTGCACTGATGATGGCACTTGTATTTTAGAGTGCCGAAACAGCTGTTTGCTGGTTTTTTAACCTTTTTTCATTTTGAATTTGTACTTTATATACGTTGTCATATTTTATTCACTAATCAACCACGGTGTTTTAAAATTCGGCGATGGTGAATTTTTTAGTTTTGAGGGTCAATTAACAATATGCAATAGCCAAAATATGAACATTTAATACGTTGCAACTTCCCTATTATATGTTTTTGGAAGTTGTAGGAAACTAACTCCTGTTGCATTATATTTGATTAGAGTTTGAAGGGGGGGGGGGAGTACAAAGGTAAAAGAAAAATGTTTGAGAAATTTTCAATAATAATAATATCAATAATAAAAACTTTCCACGTTTAAGAACATCAAATAAACGATTGAGTGGAGAGAATTAAAAAAAAAAGCTTCTGTATTTTACCGACAGCATTGTGATAAACATTAGTATACAACCAGAATGTAAATATTTTTAAAATGAGAAAAATATACCTTGAAATAAGATTAAGAGTATAAATAATAATAATAATAACAAAAAAATCTGGTCAAAAATATCAAAGCACAAAAATATTCATCCTTGAAATTAGTTTGTTAACCTTTATTAACAAAATTAAATTTATAATTACTATTATTTTTCATTTTTTGGCAACAAAAAATCGACTTTCGAGCATTGTTTAGTTTTCGCCGCGCTGTTTATAATCTATTTTGTTCATTAAAATAAACAATGGGGTCGTTTCCAAAATTTTAAAAGTATATTTTTCTGAAAGTACATCCTTAAAAACATAGGATCAGACCATTTTTTGTATAATTTGTTTAAGTTTAATATTTCAAAAAAAATTACTTAAATTGGTGCGCTTTCATTGTTTATGCTTCTGTCGTGTGACATCACAAATGATGAAATGCCATTCGGTGTTGCCAATCACAGAGCAAAGTATTTAATTCGCATCTTTACTCACGTGTATTGGCAGCGATAGGGTTGATAGAAAGCGTAGAGCGCAGTGTTTAATTCGCTTCTTGATTATCATAACGTGTAAAACGTGGTAGAAAAATGCGCCAATTGCATCATTTGTGACGTCATAAAGACCACACCTTGTTTTCAAAATCGGACATTTTAAAAAATTTATTAAAAAATAACTGTTGGGAAAATGAAAGTTTCTGGGTCCATGTTTTTTTTACTCGTTTTATCAATTTCAGTGACTAAAAATAGTACTTTTGACTGAAGGAAACCACCCCCATTCTGCAGTACATATGCATAAGCCAGGCACAGAAGAACAAGAGAATGTCATGAGAGAAAGCGTGTGGTGTGCGGGCAAGGGGAGGGTCAAAGGGCCAGCTGACCCCCCTGTGATGAAAAACATCTTCTTTATTATTATTTATTTTATTTTTCCTTTACTTCTTATTATTACTATTGAACTTTAATTTTTAGTCCAGGAAAATTTAGTGTTGGTAATCAATGTTAATCTCCTTTTACGTAGTCTTGTTAGACTTGTCTTTTGAAGTCTAATAAATGCAAATTCTTTTGCCTGTAATGTAACTTTGAAAAAGATAGGGGTCCTAAACCTTGGGGGCTGAGTCTAGGCCCAGTAGGTTAATGCGTTAATCAGGGCACGTTTATAATACAAACTTTGAAACGTATCTGCAATGCCGGCTGTACTTCTTTTCAGTTTGTTGCATAAAATTTTAATGCAACAATGTTGTATAATTGTTTTTCTTGAAACGAAAATTTTCTCGACACATTAAACATAAAGAATGTGTGATTTTCATTAATTTGATCATTTTTATAAATATTTTTCACGATAACAATTTTTGTTAGAATATATGTATAGAGTTATAGGTTTTGCATATTATTTTGAAGAAAGTTCATGTAATACTTTGTTTTTCTTCCACTTTACTGGCTACTGAATTTTGACCATCTTTACAAAATTTTCTGTATCCGCCCCTGCGTGTGGGTGAAGTGACAGTTCAAAATGTGAAAAAAAAAACAAAAAAAACCGAAAATATAAAAGTTTTACTTGTGTCGTGTGTCTTTACGACGCACTTTTTTTTTTTTTTTCATTTCGATTATGTTTTCTAGCAATGTCAGAACTAGGTCTAAAGAGTTGACTTTTTCACGATAGGTACCACCAATCGTTAAACATTGCAAATGCGATCGATCAGTAGTTCACTTACAGTTCGCAGATCAATGCATCTTTCGGTAAATGAACCATGAAGAGGATTTTCGCCCCTTCTTCTTTGTCACATTTTCCATGTATCAACTTTTGGAGAGGGAGAGAATTGAAGAGACTATGTTCATTCACAACACACACAAACTAATTTATTTTCTACACACGGAAACAGTATACATGATGGGCAGCCAATTTGCCCTTTTTCCGGAATAGCGGTCAAGAGATATGCCTTAAATTTATCCCGCTATTCGGTCAGGAGATTTTTTTGCAGTCACGCCTTCATAACTGCCTATAGCCATATGAACTCAGGCGCTCTCATGCATCTGCGCAGAAGTCAATCGCGTAAAGCCCCATTGCGCAATTATGGAGATCCCGAGTTATTAATCTTGGGATCCCTGTCAAGTTTTACTCAATGTAACCACGTGGAGCATATAATTTCTTACAAACCATTCCACTTCTTCAAGATCAAAGGAATAAAAAGGAAATTCCGAAATCATTTTATGCTTCGTAATCATCTCCCGAGGAGGAGGAGAAAAGGGGCATCCCTTAAAGAAATAGCCATTCCTCTCCTCTCGCTTTATTTGGGAGGGTGCAATCAACGATTTCGAGCTGAGAGAGGAGACGAAAAGGAATAAGTGGACGCGGAGAAGGAGAATCAATGCCAGGTGATCGGAAACGACGTAATAGCAAAGACAGAAATTGCTCCCGAAGCAATCGCCTGCCCCGATAAAATGCCTCCTTTCGCAAAATAGCGGCCATTTTTCACGGGGGACGCAGAATAACTTCTTGGGAGACAATCCTTTGATGATGGATGGAATTCGGTCACGCGAAAATGGAGTATCTTAATCCCTCCCCCTCTCTCTCAATTACTCCCCGATTCTTTTGCCAATCAGAGCTTCCAACGGGGGTCCTTCTCGTGTGGAGAGGGGCATCCATTGGCTAGATCCTCTGCTGCTCCAGATTTCTGATTTGTGCGCTTCTTCTTCTTCAATCAATGCCCGATAAGGACGTGTTTCTTGGATTTCCCCCTCTCCACGGGGAGAGGATGTTCTGCCTCGTGTTTGTACGCCATAAATGGATGATGAGAAAAAGTGGGTGCCTACCAGATTACAAGAGGGAGCGGACGGAGGATGGGAATTTATGTATGAGACTTATGTTCAACTACGACTTGTAATACGAGAGAGTTAGTTGACGAGAAATGATGTCATTCATCAGTTGGAAATGAATAGAATCAAAGTTTCTCTGCTCCAGTTTTTTTTTTTTCTTTTTTTTTTCCCCCAGCTCCATGTTGTCTCACTCTTGTCCTTGTGCGGCGATTTTATAAAATTTCGATAATGCAGTTTTAAAAAAAAAATGTATTTTATACGGATATTTTTCTGACAAAGGCAAGCATTTTAGTGTTATCACCATTCATGTCTGAGTGCGACGGGGAAGTTGGAGTTCAAGTTCAATGGGCGCAGAATTGATTTCAGCTCTAATCGAAAATTCTGTCACTTAAACATTGGATTACTGTTCAGCTGAATACCAAGTGAAAAGTGGCGCTTTTGAAAAAATATTACGAGAGCAAAAATGAAATCTTAAATTGCTTTGTTATTTTATTTTTTAAGCGTAAAATTTGAAACAATTTAATGTTAGTTTATGAAGACTTATTGCCCTATTATGAATTTAATAAATTGCGAGAAATTTTAAAAGAACCGGAAAGTAATATTTTTGATTTTTCTCAAACAAATACAGTAAAAGACACCCCTCTTATACGGACATTTTTTAATTCCCCGATTCCAATGAAAATAACATTATTAAACTCCTGTTCTGCGGACACCCCTCTATTGTGAACAAAAAAATTTGTCCCGTTAGTATCCGCATTAGAGGGGTTTTACTGTATTTTCTTTTAAGTTTATATTTTTTAATCAACGTTGTAATAATTATCCTTGTTATCCACAGCTTTTTGACATCTAGAACGTAAATTTAATCCCGGATAGATTTAAAAAAAAAAAAATTGATATTTGCAGCAAAATGTCTAGAAATGCCATCTTGGATACAAGCCAAATTTTTGTCTCATTACTCTCCGGCCCTTTTAATACATCAAATCGAACACTTATTAATATCCGGAAAGCATTCAAGAAGTAATATGTTGCTGTGCTAAATTTAATAAATCGGCCTATTATATGCATCGATGCTGATTCAACGTTTCTAAAGAAAATTAAATGCATCGCGAAAACTTAACAGCGAAAGTAGTTATGAAATCAAACTGAAACATTTGTGAGTAGGAACAAAAAACCAAAAGTTTGATTAAAATCGAACTGATCGCTTTCGTTTTGCTAAATTTTAGCATCCTTAACAATGACAAAAATATTGAGAAGCTAAGCAAGATGAATAAATACATTATTTGCTTTTGTAATAATGTCATTATGTGCCAATATCACCTACATGTATAATTTTTAAACATTTTCCAGTTTCTCAGGATTATATTTTCCCAGTCGATGATACTGCAACTTCAACTTGTGTAGTTTTTGAAATCTAGTTTTTTCAGTGATATATTGCTTTAAAAACAGGCAATTAAATTAAATAAAAAAAACTCGAAGCATTTTCCAATTATGTATTTTCTGTATTTTTTAAAAATGTCCTTGGAGGTAAAGGGCACTGCACTGTTGAAACTGCGGGTTGCCTACGGCACCTTTTAGTGTGAAACGTTGTAACACCTGCGGCACCTCCTTAAGGACGCCATTTTGGCTCCCTATGGCACCCTTGGTTGCATATGGCACCTTTTAGGGTGAATCGGAGGGGCAACGTATCCCCTTAAGGGTGTCATTTTGGCTTCTGATGGCACTTTTAAGGGTAACACAACCCTAATCCCTTAAGGGTATTGCAACGTTTCACCCGAAAAGGCGCCATTTACAATACAACCCGCGGTTTTAGCAGTTTGGGCAACAAAAAAAAAAAAAAAAATTAACCAGAAGATGTTTACAATCTTTTTTTCTTTGGGAGGATTTATGTTACTTAATTGTCCTTTATGGGCTCAAAAAATGAAAATTTGCTACTCAAAACCTTAGTGTTTTATGCTTCTGCATATAAAGTATAAAAGTTGAATAACACGATGCTTAACTCCAGATTTGCAAAGAAAAGTGGAGTGCCCTTTGCATAGATGTCCAGTTAATCATACTTTTTGCTAATGAGCATTTAAAAGATTGACATTTGATCTGTAGTCTGTATTATATTCTCACCAATATTATTGCATGATTATATGAAGCTTATTCTATTGAAGTACGTTTGTAATTATGTATATAATTATTGTAATTTAGGATCCTCAGAGTTTCTGTAGTGATATTGTTGAGTTTGAATTTTTAACTCGAGACCACAGTTCAATTCATGAGTTTGTCTACCTCCAAGTTGTATAAAAGCATTTTTAGAGAGCACCATATTTAAAAATTAAATGCACGTTTACACCTTTCAACTGGTTTTTTAATTAAAATTGTCGTTGATGGGTTAGGAAGACATCTATTCAGATTTGAATAACAAACTAAGAAACAATAAAATCTAATCAGAGGGTCCGGTTTAGAAACTTTCGGTCATTAACCTTTTAAGCGCCAATGTTCCCAAATGGGAACATCAACTTTAAAAAATCGTAAAAAATAAATTTTCGCTTGTGAGGACTTCATTTTTTTCCTATTTATTACCAAAAATAGACCTGAATTTTTGAAAGGAAAACTAGTTCTAATTTGCAATTACTGTTTTCTACAAAAATTCGCAAAAATGTGCTTTTTTAACGATTTTCTCAGAGACATATTAAAAAATTTATATATTTTTTAAAAATGCTTAACCGTTTTGATATTTTAGAGTAACAATAAATAGGGATCCTTTTGACAACCAAACATGACCGATAATAATTTCCAACAAAAATGTAGATCCTATAAGCGAACAAACTTCGTTGTTCCCATTTGGGAACATTCGCGTGATCCGCTATAGAAAACTGGGCAATTTACGCCGCTGCGTAAGTTCTGTTATGTGATTAGTAAAAGTCTCAGAATTAAAACTAACCACTATTGATGCATCTAAAAACAGGTGGGTGATATTTTGACCTTTCACTGCCCCCCCCCCCCACTTCGTCTCCAGTTTTAGGGTGGGAGTGATAACAGAAAATAGTTTTTTGTGTAGAAATGAAGATGTTTACAGCTCTTCTCTAGTATCCTGCTTAGGCTTCAAACTGTTAAAAATAAATTCCCCTCCCTTGTCACATGAGACATTCCAGAGATTCAGCCCCCAATCATTTTTTTTTAACTTTTAGGTCTACTTTCCCAGTAAAAATCAGATTAAAGAAGAAAAAAGCATGGAAGAAGGCAAATGCATCTTTAAAATATCGTTAAAAATAAATAAATAAAGTCAATAATTAAACACATTTTGAAAATTAAAATAGGAAATCATTGTATTGAGACGGGGAGAATGCTTCCGTCGGTCTATCTGTTGCCGCGGTCAAATACCTTTTGAGTGAATTGTCCAATTCGAACAATTTTTTTTTGTTCGAAAGATCTCGGCAAGGACACATCATTCGCTTATTTAATTTTTTGATTTGAACAATTTTTCGAACAATTTTGAACAGTTCAAAAAAACTTAACATTAGTGCCTATGGGGGAAATTCAAGGCAAATATAAATCTCATACTTACAGGCGAATTTGCATCAAATAAATTTTGTAGAAAAAAGCTTTCAAAGAAGAACCTATGTATAGAAAACATCTTTTTGATTTGAACAATATTCCATTCAATTTTGAAGAGTTCCAATCCCTTAACATGAAATCCCAAGGGGAAAGTAAAATTTAATCTTGATCCCGAACTAAAAGGCGAATTTACTTCACACAAATTTTGTTGGAAAAAGCTCTTGTTGACCAACTTTAGACTCCGACTCCTAGAATTTTAGAGTAGTCAACTCGGACTACTGTACCCGAAAATTAGTGTGACTCCGACTCCCCAACTCAATTCTTACTCCGTAGCTTTGGAAAAATTTAGACATAAGGAAAAAATGACTGACTTCGACTCTTGGATTTCAAATAGTTGGTATCAAATTTTGAATAAATTTGCTAATAAATACATATTGTTTTTTTTTCTGTTTTTACATATCTTGAAATATTTAACATTTGAAATCGAAATAAATGTGATGAATAATATCATATATATCAAGCGTTTCTGCATAAATAACAAAACTGAAGCCATAGCAAGCATAAAGAGTATTCGATTAAAAGTCTTGGTAAAAAACTTAACGTAACACGCCAATGTTCCCCAAATGGGAACACGCCCAAAATATTAGATTAAATTTTTTTTCTCGAAAATTTCTTCTTGCATTGTGTAAAGGGATGCCTAAGACTTCTGTTTTATGAAGTGATTCGATATTTCACATTTCGAACATAGAGCAGCATTTAAAGGGTTAAGGGGAAATACGACTCTTAAACATTGCAGAAATGGGTAAAAAACAGTCAAATTTAATACACTATAACTCTGAAAGAATATATTTCAGATGCTCATTTTTCTTCTCTAGAAAAATTAATGTCTTTTCTTTTACTGCACGTATTTGTTGAACCCTTGGTAAGTGTTTACTTAATTGAGTAATTACTATAAGCAAAATATTTGATAAAAATCGCATTAGTCACCTTACGCGTATGATTACAAAAAACGAGCTGCTGTGTGCATCACGTGACTTTCTTTTACGCCAGTTAAATGATAGCAGTAGTGCCTTGGAGTAAGCAAAGAAACACTTAAAATATTTTTACCCCAAGTTTGTTGCGAACTGAAGCAAAAAAAAAAGTTTTATACAGATTAATTTTCCCAATATTGGACATTTCAATGTGATTCAATGGTTAACTCTCTAAATATCGCCAATAGTGGCCAAAATAAAACCAAATTTTAAAAAAACGCCAAATTTTTTTTTGGCGCGACCAAAAGCTTGGCGATATGTCACCAAGTGTTTACCAAATTATAGCACTTGAGTTTGCATTGATATTAACAATGATTCCCCACCCCCCAAAAGAGACCCCCTTAGGAACATTCGAATGCAACCAAAAGAGGAGGTGCACAACTAAACCCCACTAGGAGTCTACGTACCAAATTTCAACTTTCTAGGACTTACTGCTTTTGAGTTATGCGAGATACATACGCATGTACGTACATACGCACATACATAACGTACATACAGACGTCACGAGAAAACTCATTGCAATTAATTCAGGGATAGTTAAAATGGATATTTTGGGTGTCTATACGTTCTTAGACATGTATCTACGTGTGCTCGGGTTGAAAAAAAAACTCAGCATTTATTCGGGGGCGAGCAAAATGAAAATTAAAGCCAATTTTTGGGTCAAAGTTTTTTCGTGAATACAATACTTAATATATTTCGTAAAAAAAAGTAAAAATTTTAGTCAATACAAAATATTTTTGGTATCTAAATCAAACTGTTGGTTTAATAAACTGAATCAGGTTTTTTTTTTATTTATGTTTAATTTCTATCTTACATAGTAATTAAAATTCAAATGTCGAAAAATGATCAAATTTTTATACCAAACATATTTTTTCAGGTAAGAAATTGTACACAAATTAAGGTTTACTTTGAAAAACAGAGCATTATACATGTTCAGTAAAAATTTCATGTAAAAATATTTCTTAGAGTTTAAGTTATCATGCGCGTAATATTAAACAAACACATTGAGAAAAAAAAGGATTTTAAATTATTTTTTACGGTAAATTACTTAAATGAGCCGATACGTTTTCGCTCATAGTTTTCTTAATTGCAGGAATTTTTCAAAGCGGTTTGTTTTAAATGATTCAGGAAAGGCTGGAGAACAGTATATACATTTTTTTTTCCAAAAATTTAAAATTTTCGACATTAATAACTGGATGTCCCCTTGAGTCAGACACATCTGAATCGTGCAATCGAAGAAAGTGCTATAATGTTGCACAACCATACTTCTTTTATTCTTTGCTCTCATAAGGGTGCAGAAAACAAACGATTCGCTAGATCGCAACAGATAATTGTTTTGATATTAAAAGTTGTATTGTGATACACTTTCGACATCGCCGTTCACTTTAAACACCATTAATAAATAAATTAAAACTGCATTTTGTTCTACTTTTCTGTTTGATCGATAACTTTCGGAAGGTCCCTAAGGCAGGAGACCCCGAGGAGAATCTAAGGTCGAGCCTCAGGGACCTAATGTAAATCAGCCTCTGAGTACAATGCAATGGAATAATACCTGGACGTACGTAGCTTAGTCGTTCTAAAAACAAATTGCGAAATTCGTGGGTTTTTTTTTTTTTTTTTTTCAAAAAGCATTAAGTCATAAATAAGTTTTGTGCCAAAAAAGGATTAAGTCATAAATAAGTTTTGTGCCAAAAAAGGATTAAGTCATAAATAAGTTTTGTGCCAAAAAGGGATTAGCGGGGCTCATTCAACTCTAACAGAATTTGATCGAATTGAATATAATCAATTATAGCTACCAATAGCGGAGCCAGAAATTTCCTTTGTGAAAGTGTTGGTTTAGGTGAAAACAAATCTAAGAAAAATATCCAAGTAAAACGTTTGTATTTTTCGTCACGCATGCATTATATTTTGATGTAATCGTAAACTATTTTCATTAAACCCAACATTTTATGTACAAAAGTTTCAATTTGTAACTGAAGGATTTAATTAAAAAAAAGTCTTACTTTACGTTTACGGCACAACCAAAATATTATTACTGATTAACACTTAAGAACTCCTTTTTATTCAAAAACAAGCATTCTAATTACCCGTCGTTTGAATAGAAAACATTTTTCGAGACAGCCTCCGAAAAGGAATGCTCACAATTACGTTAATGGAGCAAACGAGGCTTATTCTGCCATTTAATTAGAGCCCGGCGTTTTTATTCCGTTATCAGATAAAACAGAAACAGCAGACGACTCGACCTTGTCCCGGAAAATTAAACATTGTGTCCGCATCTTACTTTTATCCCGCGGTTCGCAAATGGATGCGTAACAATTCGTTTAGGTATATAAGTAATCTCCGGTTTATCCCCCACCTTTAAGTTGCAATCAGTCGCTAGAGGGGGACCAGTCGTAAAGGGAATCATTCCGAGGCTCCAGGCCCAAGACCTTAATCTCCCAATATCTGGAGAGACCTGCAGATAAGAGAGAAAGTCAGATTAAAACCTCCTCCTTATTTGCTGTTCCTTCTCCTTTTGTCGTTCCTTCGGGATTTCCCCTTTTCCCGAAGGCGTTTTCTTTTTGTTTTCCGTGGCGCAAAAATGGGACATTTTCGAAGATCTCTCTCTCTCTCTCTCTTTCCCTCTTTCGTTGCGCACGAAAATCGTTTCTTTTCTATTCGGTTATACTTGTGTCTTCTGTGTCTCAACTTATTTTAACATCGTTGAGCAGACATTTTAAACTGTTTGTAAATATTTTATTTTATTAAAGTCTTTGTTAATTGACGAATAAATTATTACCAGTAGGATGATCAAGCTTTAAATTAGATGTTATTTTATTTCGTGGGGGAAAGTTTGTTGTGCTCATTGTACAAATTTATTTTTCTTGCAGTGTACTTCATTTTTACTTTTTGAGCAACCACGATTGCTTATTGCTTTCATTTGACTGTTTTGAATTCCTATGATTTTATTTTCCCCCCGCCCCCCTCTGCAGCATCACCGTCGACCGGCTCCTCACGATGCTGCTCCTATAGCGAAAGCCGTCTCAAGGTTGCATCCATATACTACACACACGCGCATACATACACAACTACACACACGCACACACACTCATTCCTGCGCACAGATACAAACAAACATATACACTTTCACACACACAACTACCCACACATTCATGCCTGCACAGACACAAACACATATGCCTACACACACATACACATACCCCGCCCACACGCACACAAACGCACATATACACTTTCACACACATAACTACCCACACATTCATGCCTGCACAGACACAAACACATATGCCTACACACACATACACATACCCCGCCCACACGCACACAAACGCTCATACACACACAACTACCCACACATTCATGCCTGCAAAGACACAAACACATATGCCTACACACACATACACATACTCCGCCCACACGCACACAAACGCTCATACACACAACTACCCACACACTCATGCCTGCACACAGACGCAAACACACATGCCTACACACAAACACACATACCCCCTACACGCAAACACACATACCCCCTACACACAAACACACATACCCCCACACACAAACACACACGCCTACATACGCACACACACACACTCGTGATTGCGAAAAACATAATTTGAATTCAAGATGACAAAATTCAAATTATTTATTTTTTTTTTCAAACTCGTTATCAACGTTTTTTGAACTGTGAGGTACACTTTATTATACATATTCTCATATAAATAGTAGCCAATGATCGAGTAATCCGCGTGTTTCAACAATGAAACTCGCACCACGGCATGATAATTTGATATGTTTTGGTAATGTTTAACATGCAGGAAAAGGCTTTGTTGTTAAAAGGCTGAAGTCGATCCGGTAACTCAACTGTTTTACTGGTAAGAGTGGTGTCATTTCATGGGAATGAAGAAACGAAAAAGTGGTTGAAAATTAACGTTACCTACTGGAGTTTAGGGTTAATCCACTGAAGTTAGGGTTAAAATTTCAAGTATCAAAACATCATCAAACAGGCAACGGTTTCGTTCAAATGTAGAAGAGTAGAAGCAATTTTCACCTGTCATACCTTGATGGGCGACTTTCTAGTAGTTAATAACTTTCAAACAAATATTTCACCAAAAATTATAGCTTCAAAACTGCCTTTAATAAGTTTCGAATCCTACTTGTTCTTCCACTGAGCTCCAAAACATGAAGATGAAATTGAGGCTAAAATTTCGCTAATTGCGGAAGAATAAGATATTGCCGTGCTCTTATATCAGTAATTTTGCTGAAATGTACACAAACGTCAATGTTTGTTTTGGAATACAATCTTCAAAGAACAGAAATAATTTTTAATTAAGTATTTTTTAAGTCAGCTGATATTTAAAAAACAGAAGGAAAAGAAGAAACTTATGTTTTCTTTTTGCACTGACAAAGCAAACAAAGGTGAGATATAATGGAAGAAACAGTGTTATGAAATGTTCTTTCTTTTTCGCATTGTTAGAGATCGAAAGTGCTGCATCACTTCTGCTACAACTTTTCAAAGAAGGATTAATGTCGTAAATGTATTCATCTAACCCAAAGTTTCTCAACCTTTTTTGACCAGCAGACCGACAAGAGCTTTTTAAAAAAATTCGTAGACCAGTGATGTCTTTTTTTCTCTCTCTCGCGCTCTTTTCTTTCTTCCCTGTTTTTTCTTAGCAAAAAAAAAAAAAAAACCACCTTGCATTTGCGGATAGTTGATAACATGTGAATTTTGTTTGCGAACAGGTAAGGTTCCCCACCCCCTTTTTTTTTTGGTAAAAACAAAACAAAAAAAAACATTCTACTCGATGACCGTAAAACACTCATAAAAAAACTTTTGCGAAGGACTGAAGTTTTTTTCAGTAAAGAAATATAATAATGATAATTATAAATAAATTGATAAATATGTAAATAAAACTTTATTTGGTGCTAAAGAACTGTTACAAAAAATATTTAAATGTTTAGAATAACATAAGTAATTATTGTAATAATTCTACAAAAGTAATAAACCTTGCTGAAAAATTCTAGAAGAGAGAGAAAATTAATTTTAAAAAAATCGAGTAAAAGATGTAATTTTTTTGTTTTGAACTATCTTTAGTTCAATTTTGAACAGTTTAGAAAAACTTAACGTTAGCTTCTGCTGGTAAATTAAAGGCATATACAGTGGCTCGCAAAAGCTTTGAAACGAGATGTTTTCTTCTTTAACTATGGGGGAAAAAAAATTCTTACGGAAGTATATTACTAATTTGAACCCTTTTTAAAGCTCAACAAAATGCAATTTTAGAACAGTTGAAACATGCATAAATTGAAAATAATCGGAAGTTTGCAAAAATTCTGCAGCAAAAAATTTTAAATGATTCAGTTTTTCTGAACTTTTATTGAAGTTAATCTTCTGAGTGTAACGTGATACAGCAATATTTAATGTTTAGTCGCATTTTTTGTCCATAAAAAAAGCCGCTAACGTTTTTTTAGTAAGAGTAACTCACTTAACTCTTTTTTTCATTTTCTTTTTGCCAAAGTTAAAAAAAGCCTTCATGTAAAATAGCTTCAAAATTAGTTGGTTAAAAATAGTTCTTGCTTCATTCATTTATTTATTTTTTACCTATTCATAGTTCTAAAGTTTGAATACGCCACCTTGTGGTGACTAAAGAAATTAGCAAAATATGTAAAACATTTCGATTTCGTTTAGAGAAGGCAGATGTCTCATTGGATAGATCACGTCCTACGTCAGAGGGTCGGTCATGGTTTAACCTCTTTCAGCCGCCATTAGCCAGAGACTTCTTTGAATTACAGATTCAAATTTGAAACTTTACATTGAGAGTAATGTGATCTTTTGAGCAATTACGAATTGTTATTATCCTTACTCGACCAAAGTTGATGTCGCTCGGATTTTTCAAATTGCCATGATAACGGTTTTTGTTAATATTTACTTAAAGAGCGAAATTTTCGTTGTCATAGTTACAAATCGTCTGAGGTTTTTTTAGCCTTTTATTTATTTATTTTTTTCTGGGGTTACCTCAAGCAGACTTCACGTCGTAAAAAGGGTTTTTTGGGAAAAATTACGCTTTTTTCAATCTAGATGAACTTTAACAAAAAAACTTTGTCCAAATACAAAATTTCAAGATCCTTTCCAACAACCAAAGGGAAAGGCCAACCAACCCCTAAAGGGTTCAAAGGCGGGCTACAAGGCTAATAAATGGACTTTCTCACTATGATTCCAGGCTTAGAAGGCTAAAAATGTGCCGTCTTGAGCAAAGAAGAGACCGAGGGGACATGATTCAGTTGTTTAAATTTATTAAAATGAAAGATGTTAAGGGGCTGAAGTTTAGCACTGAAAACAGGATAAGGGGTCATTGTTTTAAGCTATTTAAATCTCAGGCTAACATGGATATTAGGAAAAAATATTATTTTAGCAGGGTAGTGGAACCTTGGAACAGCTTACCCGGAAGAGGTGGCAATGAGCAAGGGAGTAGATAGTTTTAAGAGGGCCATTGATCTTCACTGGGGATTGTAAATTGACTAGGACCAGTCTAGCTGGGCCCAGAGCCTGTTACTGGTCGTCACTTTTGTATTTGTAACCAATTTCCATCACTTAAGATTGATAAGAAATAAAAATACATAACGTATGTATTTTTATTTCTTATCAATCCTAAGTGTTGGTATTGGCACGGGGTAAATAATCTTTATAAGCGGATATCGGCCATAAAATCCTAATCTTTATTACCACGTCCTGTCCTATTTACCATTTTCTTGTTTTATGGATATGCCTCGTTTTACCCAATCTAAAAAACCACCAGTCATAACATGACGGATGCAAATTTTTTGGCCATCTCCCTTCCGTTCCATTTGTAGAAACAAGAAATCGAACGAGTAGGGTCCTACCGCAATTCGTGATTGCGGAAAACATAATTTGAATTCCAGAAGCCAAAGTTCAAACGAATGGCTGTTTTTTTTTTCTTCCCGTAATGTTTTGCGTTTAAACGTTGGAAAAAAATACGTGAATTTAAATCATTCCTAATAAAAATGGTCATTAACAGTTGAAATTTACCGAAACGTAACGCTTAACAGCTTGAGAGAATGATTTTGGTATCAATTTTTTATTGACAAAGAAGCTTTATTTTTTCCATAAAAGAAACGTATATACGTAGGTCAATCAGAAAGTTAGTTGCACTTCTTCGTAACTCTGTTCCGTTTAAGACAATTTTGATGAAATTCTGTGGCAATACTTAAGACATGTACCTTTATCGTGCGACGTAGCGGCTCCCCCAAGACAATCTCGGCAGCTGCAAGTAGTGTTCAAATAGGGAAGTTTTCGATTTTTCAATTTTATTTTTGTACGATAGAGTAGCATGTATGAACATCATAGGTGAAAAAAAAATTTGCGATACGATAAGTAATTTTTTTTAAATTAATTTTCCAAGTTCAAGCGCTTGTGACGTCAAATGGCACAATAAGTGACGTCATGCGCTTTTCCGTCGCGGGAGGATGCGCAGTTGACTTCGAAGACGAAACGTAAGGCTTATCTCTTCGCATTTAACTCCTCGCGTTTCTGGAACATTTAACCTCTCATCCTCTCGGAAATATTCGAATACCATCATTGATGTTGAGGAAGATTATTAGATTGTGCTTTAACGAATCCGGCCTCCATAGTGTGTTCAAAAGGATTATTGAATGTCTAAAAAATAAAAATATCAGCGCGCTCAAAATGTCCCTAGCGAAAACAAGGGATCTTCGGAGGAAGGCTGCCCATTAGTGCCCTGTGACGTAAGCTCGTGACGTTTCAGAAAAGCGCACTTTTGCGCGTGGATTTTTAAAAATTTATTAAAAATCAATCACGGTGTTTCAAAATTCGGCGATGGTGAATTTTTTAGTTTTGAGGGTCAATTAACAATATCCAATAGTCAAAATATGAACATTTAATAGGTTGCAACTTCCCTATTGGGAATGCGTGCAGTGATTCCATTTTGTGGGCAAAAAGGTGCAACTGCACTGAAATTTATGTGCAGTAGCATGACGTGTATGGTAAAAATGCAATGTCATGTCAAACTAGCGTGAAATGGTGCAACATGTTTGAGAATGGACGTACAGATATTGACGACGCTGCACTGTAACAAATTTCGGAAACGTTTCTAGATATATCGGAAACGTTTCCGAAATAGTAGGAATCCTTCATCCAATAGCGAACTCCTTAATATTCAGAAAGCTTTTTGTTATTTCAAGATATCTAGAAGCGGAAGTGATGACGCAACGCTTCGAAACCTATTTCATCCTTCCAACACAGGCGCCAATGAGTCGGAAATAACGAGAACTTCTTTTTTTCTTATCTATGGTTGCTGCAATCAGCAACTGTGTAGCATTGGATTGCTTGTTATTTCATGTCTAGAGAGTAGTAAAATGTGTCGAAACTAATTTTACGCCTTTGCATTTTGGACTGCCCTTGATTTTTTAGACGATGTACGCAGCTACTAAGTTAGTTAATAACCATTTGCTTCTTTACAATTTCCAATGCGACCATAATTAGATATATATTGTGTGTTCAAGCGTGAATAGTTTTAACACCTGTGTTTATACTTAATGAAACGAAACCCTTTGGATTACTTATTCAGTTGTAATGGAGGTACTTAGATTTTCTTCCGCTCATGTTCACTTGTAAGTATTAATGAATATTTTAAAACATGTTGTTATATACATTTATATTTTTGTTGATTTGCATTTGATGAGGCTCCAATTGTAACTGTT
Source organism: Uloborus diversus (assembly GCF_026930045.1). Lineage (NCBI taxonomy): Eukaryota > Metazoa > Arthropoda > Arachnida > Araneae > Uloboridae > Uloborus > Uloborus diversus. The sequence goes on along the minus strand of NC_072734.1, from coordinate 186,682,354 downwards.
TTTGGGTTTATCGAATTAATTTAAAGTTATCCTACATACCTATGTGCGCGGTGTACTATTTGTTGTAACCAACTGAAACTGATTAATTACGTAAAAGAAGTAAGATTTATATTTGAGAAGCAATCACAGAAAAGTTATTTCGAAATACTTGGATGTACATACATTTTGGTTCAAAAAGAAAAAAAAAATCAATTGTTTAATTCATTAGAAATATGGTAATGCAAATATTTTCTAGTATTGTAATATGCTTCACAAAAAATGTGCCGGTATAATTTATCTTTTTTTATTATAATTTATTCATTCATTTAAAAATATTTATACCATTAGAAAATGACCATGTTATCTATTAGTAAGAACATAGTTATGAAATTAATTCATCTGCTTATTCATTTTGTTAAATGTGGTTAACAATTAAAAAATTCCTTGACATTAGTTCCGAAAATAACATTTCCTTCGTGGATATACTAGTTTAATGTAGGAAAGTCAGGAAGAATGAGTCAGTGGCAAAAATGGAACAGCTGCATTTACATGCTGAAATAAAAAGTAATATTATTTCATGTCATCGTTTTAAAAGTGATCAGTTTTTAAATACTATGTTATTAATATGCAATGCACATATGGTGAGAAGACGAGGGGCGTTCACCACGCAGACTGTGCCATTGACATTTTCAAAAGGTTGCTTTTTTTAAGGTGGGGGGCGCTTTATATCATTTTATGGGTGCACCATCACTCTTATGGTGTGGGGGGGGGGGGGGGGAACTCTCGTATATATGAAATGGAATAATCATGTAATAGAGTTCAATGTTTTAATAAATAAAATATATAATAAATTTTGCGCACACTCTAAATCAGTAACCTATTTTGATTAAGTATCTATATTTGTGATAAACTGGAAAAGGGCAAGAACAGAGGAATAAACCCGAATGGTTCCAGCAGGGGGACTTTGGTGTCATATTTAAATTCATCAATTTCTCTGTTGGTACTTTTCGGTACACTTTGTTCGTCAAAGAAATTGACTTGACGTGAACGAATTTCGGAACGCAAAGTGTAGGTAAGTTCTGTCAAATTTTATCCGAAAATAAAAGCTATCAAGTTTGATACAAGATATGCTTTTAAGTTCTGCATTAAAAATACAATATGTTGATAATTTTGTCTTGAAAATATTGAGAGAAAAACTGAAGTTTAATATTGTTTAACAAACAATCCCACTTCTGAGAAAGTACTCCCCCTTCCCTCCCCCGACGATTTTGTGATTATGAATGAAACTACTATATTATTTCTTAAATTTTCAAAAATTTATAACTGTGCATATATTATGCTGTTAACCATGCTATTTGTCATTAGAAATTCAGAAGAAAAAAAAATCCACGAATGATTCTAAAATTGCTTGTTTCATTGCTCTTAGATATGAAAGAATTGAAACTGATATGGCATGCAATACTATTAAAAAAGAATTATTTTTTAGAAAAAATCACGGAAAAAGGATTCCGAAATTCTCAGAAACCTTTTTGAAAATTGTTTGGAGAATTCCGAAATACTCGGAAACGTTTTCGAAACTTTCATGAACCACAGCTGCACAGAATACTCAGAAACATTTCTGGAAATTACGGAAAGAGGATTCCGAAATACTCAGAATCGTTTCTGAAAATTACAGAAAGAGGATTCCAAAATACTCAGAAACATTTCTGGAAATTATAGAAAGAGGATTCCGAAATACTCAGACACGTTTCTGGACATTACAGAAAGAGGATTCCGAAATACTCAGACACGTTTCCGGACATTACAGAAAGAGAATTCCGAAATACTCAGAAACGTTTTTGAAAATTTCATGAACCACAGCTGCACGATATACTCAGAAACGTTTCCGAATTTTTTTTTACAGTGTGAGCGCGAGGGAAAACCAAGTTTAGGTCGTTAGGTGGGAATTTTTCAGCTCCTGACTTCGATGTTTTTGATCCCATAAAACAAGAGCTTTCAAAGCGATGATGCCATTCGGATGACGAAGTGAATGCTGCAACCCAACAATGGTTATCGGACATTGGACGGGATTCCTTTGCAGAAGGCATCCAAAAACTTCTACCACGCCTCGACAAGTGCTTAAATAACGGAGGTGGTTACGTTAAAAAGTAGATTTTGAGTGGAACTTTAAGATAACAATAAAGTTTTTGTAAAATGTCAATGTTTTCTTGAGCAGTGCAACTAACTTTCTGACTGACCCTCGTATTTTAGAAAAGCGTTTTTAAGCAAGCACTATCATATTCGAAAAACAACAAATATTTAAACCGACTCTTACTCTAATAATAGGCTTTTAACGCACAGTTTAAAACAACGCCCTCCCAAATCGGCAAGGGACATTACCGTCTGCTCCTCTTCCGGGCCACGTTCATGTGTGAAAAAGGGGGGGGTGAGCGCGGGAATTCCCCCAGCGGGTGATCTCTCTGGGAGCAGGGTGCGTGCCAATAACTTGCGTCTCTTCCTCAGCATTTATCACGATCGCCTGTCACATCGAATCAAGGCTTAATATTTTGCCTTCCCGCCTGGAATAATTGCTCCTCCCTCCGCTGCCAATTCCCGGAGGAACTCTCCAGTTTACTTTCGACGAAACTGTTGTCTTGAAGAGCATGATTAAAGCAGAAGTTTTTTTTATGTGTGTGTGTGTGTGTGCGTAGGACGGATAGATTGGAAGTAGGAAGAGCCAAACGAGATTATTTTCGAAGTCATTGATTTTTAATCCAAAACTAGCAGCGTCGCCCGGCTTTGCACGGTCTGCCTCGAAAATAAAAGTTATGTCAAGCGACGTGTGTTCAACAATCAGGCTTGAAAGAAAAAAAAATCAGTGAACTTTTGCGGCAGATTGCGGAAAAATAACCTAAAAGGAAACATTTTAATTCCCCCGATAAGCCCCGAAACAAAAGCCAGAATTTAATTTCTTCAGATTCGAGAAAAAAAATGGCAACAGATCCTTCTTCTCGATGATTTTCTTCACGCTACAAATTTCAATTAAAGCATTGTTACGGAAAGTTGAGATGAAGCACTAAATAATAATTTGAATGGAAAGCCTTCGAAAAATAAGGATTTTCTGTCAAAATCTAAGCACATAATTAATAGTTTTTAATGGATATCTCCGCTAATTATTATTGAAGGATTATGTTAAATAGTCAAACATAAAGACAGGAAAATTACGAATCCATCGATACCTGGTTCGGTGGTCAGTTTACTGGCGTTCGGGAGAAGTAACTCGGACATAGATACATAGATATAGGTACATACGCTTAGTTTTTAATAATGTAAGAGAGGGAGGCTTAACTTTAGTTTCATTTACAATACTGATCAAAAAACATAATTCTAAATTCTATTAACCAAGTGAATGCCAGTACTGGAAAAAAAAAAAGTTCGATTCCATTCCCTCGAGGCTCACAAGATACTATAAATACTTCAATCTCATGTAATTTTTTAACTCACCGCACGAGTAAAAAATTGTTGCATCCATGGCAACTTTTAACGAGTTTTCGGTAAATAACTTTTATTGGAGACTCATATTAATTAATGCTGAGAATTCCTCTGTTTGCCTTAAAGTTTTAACCAATATCTACTGTATTTAATACTAGCTGCATCCATATGGCGATGCACGAACTAGAAAGCTAAAAGAAATCCATAAAGTCAATGAAAATTCGGCCCTCCCCCCCTTCCCGGAGAAAAAAAAAACATTAAATTAAAAGCAAATACATTTGAGTTAATCAAAATCCCCTCCCTCCCTTCAATACACGGTAAAAAGGAAACATTTTCTTTAACTAAACTGTAAGCCAATTGTTTCACCTAAGCTCCTAAAGAACTCCATGTAGTAATAAAAAATCATTGTTAGAATACAGTGTGAATTCCAGCGGTAACGGAAGGACAGTTTTACAAAAATATAGATGGATTTCTTTCTGTCTGTGAGCATATCAAAATACATATTTTTTCAAAATCTGATGCATAGACTTTTATACACATCATAGTAAATTGCTAAAAAAGCCAAAGCCGAGGATTTTTTGTAAGTAACTTTTTTTAAAAATCAAATTCAAAAAACGGTAACGGAAGGACATTTTTGCGACATGATTTTTACGCTATTGTGTTCTCCCCAAAAGTTCAGCTAAACTACAAAAGGGAAAATTCTATAGAGCACATACAGGAGTGTTCAATAATTACAATTACACCTCTAGTTTTAAAAAATAATTATTTTAAGCATATAAATTATGTATTTGTTAAGGGTAGGGGAAGGACGGTAACGGAAGGAGAAGAAGTCCAAAACAATTAAACTTAGAAAATTCCAACTTACAAATATTTATTCTACAATGATATCTAATGCCTTGCCATTTGTTACAATTCTGAATTATTTAAATGCTCAATTTTATCATAATCCATAGAACCTTTATCTCCTTTCTCAGTAAACATGAAGATCAATCCCACATTATTATTCATTCTCAAACAAGTTATTTCTATTCCTTCATCTTCTATATGAAGAACCTGTCCAACGTTGCTCTTCGTTAATTTCTTTCCCTTCCATCCAACTAACAAAACTTCTCCAAACGTTAATGAATCCTTAGGCATATTCTTATGATTTGGTGTTTTTGATTCAGCAGTATCTTCATTTTTAATATTATTTATAACTGAGAGTCTGTTGACTGTGAAAGATTTGTTTAAGTACTTAATATTTTCAATAACATAACTTGTTATAGGATTTAAATAGTGCATATTTTGCGTGTCAGGATAGGAATGGATTTTTTTGGCGCCTTTTTTTCTCCATCCTTTTGAAAGTTGATCTATGAATTTACTGATCTCTTCGCAGTGCGTTTAACGGTTAAATCAATGCTCTCAGCAGTCATTTCCTGAGACTAGTGGCAACAAATCTGAAAGCAGTTTTAACATTGTATTTGTTCCAACATAAATGTCAAGTTTTTAAGCATATGTTTCTGCTTGAATTGGATTGTCATATCACAAACATGTCATACCAAAATAATTTTCACATGCTTAGGAACTTTTAAGCGTAGCTTTCATTATTTTTATTACATACAATAGAAGAAATAGAATCACATTTTTTTAAATTAAATAAAAGTTTATTTTTTAAATGAAAGCAGGCATAATTTTGTACAAATATTACTTATATATGTTTTAAATGTGACTATTAATTTTAAATAATAGTGTATTTTCTACTAGTGATCTAAAATTTTACCCTGTATCAGATTATAGATAAATGTCCTTCCGTTACCGTGTTTTTTTGTCCTTCCGTTACCATTAAAAACCATATAAATTAAATATATATTAAAATTATAACTATGCCTCCTTGACAAGGGACAAAATTCTGCTTTGCTTAAAAATTAAACATTAGTTTCTATACCCAACAGGTTCTTGGTGAACTAACTAAGTTGTAGTATTTTGGTAAAGGGAGGACATCAAATTGTCACATAGTAACGGACCTATTTCATGACTGGAAAAAAAGAGAATTTCAAATTACTTACCAAAAAAAAAGTTTAACTAGACATTCAAAAGATAAAAGTTAACCTAAATAGTGTATACTGATAACAAGTGTATTGAAATTACAGTACGTAACAAAAAAGAGATTTTTTGCTCTGTAAAAACAAAGAGAAAACTTGATTTTATCCTTGATTTTCTGGAAGTCATCAAACCATTTGGGAAAAACAGGTTAAGATTCAAGAAGTTTATCTATTTCTGAAGAGAATGGTATATGGCAAGTGGCAGAATATTAAGTTTTAAAATTTAGCTGCCTCTCTATGCTTTCATTGCAGTTAGAACAAAACGAAAATCTTCCTCTACCTGAATGAAAGAGAACTTAAATTAAACACGCACTATAGCTTTATAACTAAAGGGATGATGTAAAAGCTATAAAAATATTTTTTCGGGTTCAAACTACGCTATATACTGATGGTTGTTATACTATAAAAATTATATTTTTTTAATTTTTGAAAAATTCAATTTTTAACATATTTTTTTAAAAACTTTCAGCCTTATGCGCGAACTGAAGATGTTATCTCAGAATTTTTTTTTTTTTTTTTTTCCCGAATTGAAGACATCAAACTACAACTTTTGAGACGTAACGCGAATCCGAAATTAAAAAAATCTATTTTTTTTCGAACCATCCTAGAGAGTAACTTTCGTAGAGAGATCACCCGCATTTTTTTTTTTTTTTTAATGAACAACGTCGTTTAAATGAACGAGTCCAATGAACCGTTTAAAAAAAATGAACGATCCACCAATCAGCGATTCACCAAAAAAAAAACGACATTGCCCATCTCTGAAAATTAGCCATAATAGCTATATCTTTATTACCGCATCCTTATTATCATTTGTTTTTTATGGATGAGTCTCATATTACCTAATCTAGAAAGTTACCAGTCGTAATATGACGGGTACGACTTTCTTCTCCTTTTCCATTCCAGTCCATTTGTAGAAATAAGAAACTCAACGAGTAGGGTCCTATCGCAATTCGTGATTGCGAAAAACGTGTAGTTCGAGTTCAATTCGTCAAAATTCAAATGAATACCAGGGTCTGAATGCTGGAAGTCCCCCCCCCCCCCGCTTAACGAATTTAATACAATCGAACACGCTTATAACAGGCCCTGATTTAACGAGAACCCGGATTTAGCGAGGAAATCAGAAATATTTAGTTGGTACAGTGTTAAGTCTACGGGAGCATAACTCGCTTTTAACGAGTGAACCCCGCTTAAAGCGAGCAATATTTTTGTGATTCGTAAAATTTCTATTAACTTCCAGCTCAGCTTATTCTATTTTGGCAAATTTTCTTTAACATTCCAAAGTCAACCAAAGTTAGTGATAAATCATAAGTCTTGATGAGAACAAGCAATGACAGCACTTTTTTTTATTTGTGGAGTAAATACCCATTTAAAAACTAGATTTTGTGCACATATGAGGCAGTGAGAAGCAAAGGGATGTAAGCGGACATTTTCAAGTTTTGTGTAAAACGCGTAAAAAGATTACGTCCTAGGTAGGCTTTCATTGAATTTTTTTTTTCTAAATCATACTATACAGCAGCACCCACCAGGGATACTAGTACTAAGGCCCCTATAGTACTAGTATCCCTAGTACTAGTATGGAGGAGCCGACGCAGCCGCCATTTTGGAGCAAACTTAATCCAGTGCTTCGTAGGGATAGCATTGCTGCTGATGTTTACATTTCCTTAGGATGTGCTAAATTGATTCAAATGGGTGGTTGTTCGGCTTCGCTCTCCGACTCTCTCGTTCCCTGTTTGACGAATAATTGCCAATAAAGTTAGCTTTCCTTGTTGTATGCTTGCTCCAAAATGGTGGATGCGTTGGCCATACTCCAGTTATAGGGGTTTTAACTAGTACCATCCCTTGACCCAAGACAGAGCAGAGGTTCACCTACCATATGTACTGGTTATCTCCAAATTTTTAATTTTGTCACTTGTGCATCCCTTTGCTTCTCACTACCTCATATGTATTCCTCAAAAACAATAACGTAAGATAGAGACATTCAGACAGCTCAAAGCAAAGTAACAAACAAACTTATTTGCTTCTGAACAGTGATTAAAAAGAAGAAAATTTTTTTTTCACAAACTCGCTTGTTACGAGCACTCGGTTGTAACGAGAAAACATCTCGGTTCCTTTGTGCTCGTTATAAGCAAGTTTGACTGTATCACACGGGGTTAGCATTAGCGGATCCAAGGAGGGGGGGGGCTAAGGGGGCTATAGCCCACTCCCTACTCCATAAGGTCTGAACTTACATTAGATAAAATCGAAGTTTCAGAGATTTTCAGTACTGCAATGCTTTTGCAAATATAAATATGCATTACACTTAAATAAGTATATACACTACATATGTAGTGGTATATTTAAGGAAGGAGAAGGGGGGCTAGGGGACTGTAACCCCTTCTCTCATTGAGTCAAAACTTAAAAGCAGATTAAAGTTGTAGTCCTCCCCCCTCCCTACCATGAGCCAAAACTTATTGTAGTTAAAACCGAAATTTCGAAGATTTTAAATACTTTATATTTAAGTAAATATATAAACTATGGATGGTGGCGTGTTAATGGTGGGTTGGTGAGAGGGAAGGCGAAAGGAACTGTCGCCCCTTCGCCCATTTTGTCAAAACTTACAACATATCATGATGTGATTTGCAAAGACATGAAAAGGCTTGGAGGAAATGACTTCGTCCTGCTATGGAAGTTTTTTTATCTGAAATTACTTTCAAATTAACACAGCCATATATTTTACTTCGTTTCCAGGTAGAGTGCTATAGCCTCCCTCCCCCCACTCCCTATGAGGTCAAAACTTGCACTAGATAAACCGAATTATCGGAGATTTCAAGTGCTGCTATACTTTTACAAAGAGAGTCTAAAACCCTTTTTAGGCCTCTAATTTCGGAAGATTTTCATGGGAGAGCCTCGCTTCCCCCTAATGTCGTCAAAGATTACTGAAAATTGCATTTTTATCTCTCTGTTTTGATTATTTCTGAGGAAATTTTCCAGCTTTTTTATTCAATTTATTTAAACCTTCACCCCTATATCAATTTATTCAAACCTTCACCCCTATAACTTGAACAAACACAGAATAGAATGGTATTTTGGCTCTAATTCTAATGCAAAATATCGACTAGGAAAATATTACGTTAGAATGGGTTTGACTTCCCTCCCCCTCGAGACCCTTAAGTATTTAATGAACTGCCTCTAAAGCGTACATGAAATGAATTACAATGTTTTAATTTTTCAAAACAGTGTTTTAGTAAGTCTTTTTATTTCCATAATCATCAGCGACTTACCATTCATCAGTACAGAGTAATTTACCAATTTTTTCAAACGTTAAAAATAAATACGAGCATCCTCTTCTAAACTCTTTTGTTTCCGCCGGGAACTCTTTTTATAGCCTCCTTGTCACCGATTAATCCGTGCCTAAAATATTACCCTCACCATCCCCGAAAAACAGACTCATGCATAAAACCGATCAAAAGCCACCAATGCCATTACTATGCAATATTGAAAAGCTATAAAAGAACATTGGCGATTTAAAAGGCAACATGGCAGACGCCTCTTAATCCGTTCGAAACGATGTTTTATACGGAGGGAAGAAGGGGGCTTATATGACCAGGCCCCCCTCGTGCTCGTGTCGCCCAGTGGGGTGCCCGAGTGGCACCCGCTCTACGTCATCCGTCATGCTTATTTAAATGGGGAGCCATTTCCTTACCCCATGTTGTGGCTTGGTGTGGCTGTTATTACTGGCACAGTGAAAAATTGATTAATGAGATCTTAATAATGTCGGTGCGGGGCATAAATCCTGTTTCTGCCTCGCTTTTGGCACGAATGTGTGGTGGAATCTTTGTCTTGCGTTTTTTGTTCTTCAATAGACTATTACTTATTCAATTGTCATTTGTATTGCCCCATCAATCCACCAGTTTTATTTTGTCTGTAATATTTTGCTATTAAGTGTCAGGAAATTGACTGCCCAAATTACCCTTATAAAAAATTTACCTGTGTTGGTACATGATATCAGATTATGTTACTGTTTTGTAAGCTTCCTTATTAAAATTAATAAATGTAACAACTGCCTGCAATTAAGTTACACGCAATTAACTGTACTGTAGATTTGCGAGCTCATAATTCGGCGCGTTTACCCACCTTCTCACATAATCGGCATTTTGACACAATAAAAGTCATTAACTGTCAAATTTATTTCTTTAGTGTTTACTTTCAAGTATTCGTTGTTTGGGAAAAAGTTTCGGAAGTTTTGCTGTGCATATATAGATACATTCTTCAATTTGGAACCCCTCCCCTCCCCCCCCTCTTTTTTGTTCTGAATTACTCAACCTATACACTACTATATATATGATAAGTGCTACAATGAACGAAGAGTCTTAATAGAGAACGTTCGCTGTGCACTCTGGATTTTTGAAACGAAGTTGGCACTTATTTAAAGAGGGAAAGCGGGAAAATCTGCTAGTTTTGTGTCATTACTGGTGGAAGAGTCGTAACAGAAAATGTTCGCTCCGAACTCTATTAAGGAGAGAAGGAGGGAGCATCTGGTAGTTTTGCGTGATTACTGGTGAATGAAACTAAGTTGGCACTGATTTTAGGAGGGAAGGTGGGAATACCTGGTAGTTTTGTGTGATTACTGGTGAATGAAACTAAGTTGGCACTGATTTAAGGAGAGAAGGAGGGAGCATCTGGTAGTTTTGAGTGATTACTGGTGAATGAAACTAAGTTGGCACTGATTTTAGGAGGGAAGATGGGAATACCTGGTAGTTTTGTGTGATTACTGGTGAATGAAAGAAAGTTGGTACTGATTTAAGGGGGGAAGGTGGGAATACCTGATTACTTTGTGAGATTACTGGTGAATGAAACAAAGTTGGCACTGATTTAAGGAGGGAAAGCGGGAAAACCTGCTAGTTTTGTGTCATTACTGGTGGAAGAGTCCTAACAGAGAATGTTCGCTGCGAACTCTGTTAAGGAGAGAAGGAGGGAGCATCTGGTAGTTTTGTGTGATTACTGGTGAATGAAACTAAGTTGGCACTGATTTTAGGAGGGAAGGTGGGAATACCTGGTAGTTTTGTGTGATTACTGGTGAATGAAAGCAAGTTGGTACTGATTTAAGGAGGGAAGGTGGGAATACCTGGTAGTTTTGTGTGATTACTGGTGAGTGAAAGTAAGTTGGCACTGATTTAAGGAGGGAACGTGGGGATAGCTGGTAGTTTTGTGTGATAACTGGTGAATGAAACTAAGTTGGCACTGATTTAAAGAGGGAAGGTTGGAATACCTGGTAAGTACATGTTGTTGATCAAACTAAATGTCAATAAAATTAAATTACAGAGCAATCCTATCCAAATTGCTTAATGAAACTTAAAGCATGCGCATGACAAATAGTCATTAGCACTTCCCAAATATGTTGGAAAATCTTAAAGTTTACGTTTGATCAAATGTCTTAACTAAAACTTTACGAGGTACTTAATATTTAATCATTTTCCTTACTGAATTCAATGCAAAAATGCACCATTACCGTATATTTATTGATAAAAACCAATTAAAAAAAATAAACGTTAAGGGAGTGTGCCACTTAATATCATGTATAGGAATGGGCTCACTTGCAGCGTGCCATTGGACCGGACCCCTTGAAAAAAAGAGTGCAATTATCTCCCTTGGTTGCGATCTCCCCCCCCCCCGGAGCACCCTGGAATAAGGGTGTCATCTTTACACAGTAATTATAGGTTCCATTCTAGAAACCCTAAGAGTGTGACCAGCGGTATAAGCCTTTCCCACCCCTTAATGGAGCCATATGTTACCTGTAGTTTATAGTGTGTCACAAGAGTCTGCTTTCAAAACCGTCCTGGTATTACTTAGCCTCTGTCCAGTACGAAAAAAAATGTTCGCAGGTGGAAACCATGGAAAGATTTTCTTGCTCTGAAAAGGTTTTTAATGATTCTGGATATTTTTTTACCCCATGGACAGATGCTAAGACCTTCTGCCTCACCATAAATATAGTCTGGCTTTGACAAGCTGACTTCCAATCGGCTGAAGTTTAAACGATTCCATTTTTTAAAATAGGGATGAGAAGAGTAGCTACTCCCCCTCCCTCAAGTTACGACTTTGCGTTGCCTTTAACGATTATTGGTATTGTGCCAATAGCCAATCTAAAAACTTCTTTTCTTTCAACCGAAGCATAAATGAGCGCGTCCAAGGCCAAACATTCTTTTACCAGAGTCAGGTTATGTCATTTTAAGTTTAAACGTAAATGACATAGCTGTTCACAAATGATGTCACGCTTTGAGGGGGAAGGGGTTCGTGAAATTGTGAGTTTGTGACAAGTGGGAGGAAGAAGGCAGCAAGAAGTTTGACACTATTAATATTCTTTAGAGTATATTTTTATGAAAAAGAACGTAACAAATGTCAAGGGGGGGGCGAAGATGAAGTGTAACTCTTTTTGACAAAAGAAGGAGGAGAAGAAAGTGGTCGAAAAAAATGACCTCATTTATGGACAGCCCCTAACCAATGATGTTCCAATGATTCTTTTTATTTAGTTCTTTTTATTGTTTGTTATCTTATTGTAGTTATTGGTTTTTGTAATCATCAAAATTGTTCCAGCGAGTGTCGCTCGTGATCTGTTATGTTCCCCCCAGTCACCACATCCGGTTAAACTTTCACCGGAGTTGGTACGGTGGTGATTGGTGGGGTTTAAATAAATAAATAAATAAATAAATGACCAATGATGTTCCCATCTATTTTTCTGAGGTATACTTTCAGTAATCCATTACGTACAATATGTGTATGCGATCATATACGTAATATGTCATTATATGAAACTTTTTAAAGCTTGATGGTGTACGGTATATGTTTAAATAAATGTTTGAGAGTATACGGCGTATATGGAGAACACCACTGCCCCTAACTTGTTTGAACTTTCGTTACTGTAATGAAACATGCATTAGCCATTCATTTTGATAAACGAAACATATATATTCCAGGTGTGGTTCAAGAACCGGCGTGCCAAGTGGCGGAAGCGGGAGCGGAACGCGGCCGCCGAGCTGAAGAACGGTTTCGGCAGCCAGTTCAACGGCCTGATGCAGCCCTTCGACGACGGCCTCTATCCGGGCTACTCGTCCGGCTACAACTGGGCGGCCAAGGTGCCCAGCCCCCTGGGCGGAAAGAGCTTCCCTTGGCCGTCGCTCAATTCCGTCAATCCCCTCGGACAGTGCTTCAACCCCTCCACGCCGCCCGGAATTTCCGGTGCCAGCATAGTGCCATCCGTCAGCATGGCGGCGGGGGCCAGCACGGCGGGGCCCCCCTGCCCCTATGCCGCCCCCACGCCCCCCTACGTGTACCGGGAACAGTGCCCCACCATGACCTCCAGCATAGCGTCGCTACGGCTCAAGGCCAAGCAACACACTGCTGCCGGATTCGGGACTTACGCCGGGACAGTGTCCCCCAGACAGACTCCTACGTTGTCCCCGTGTCAATATGCCGCAGCGGAAAGGCCGGCCGTTTAGTCATTAATAAAAATAATTAAAGACTATGGTTCAATTTAGAAGGACTGATTTTTCAGCAAGTTACCGCCCCTTAGCCAAGGCTAAGGCAGCAATGCATGAAATAACACCGCCCGCTCAGCCAATTCCAGCCGAGGACTGCAGTTTTGTGCTTATTAGCACTTATCAGCCCGGCATAGGAAGTGACTGAGCTGGAGGTGGAAAACCTCTTAAGGAAGTCAAGAGTGCCAAACACTCTTGGCTTCCTTTCACTCTTGGTTGTTTGGCACTCTTGGCTTCCTTAAGAGGTTTTCCACCTCCAGCTCAGTCACTTCCTAAGCCGGGCAGATGAGTGCTAATAAGCACGAAACTGCAGTCCTCGGCTGGAATGACTGATCTGGCGGTGTTATTTCATGTAGAAAGACTGAGTTCGGGAATCGTGGCCAAGAAACTGTTACCTGAAGTCCGCATCCATCATGGTGTACAATCTTCAATGAGCTAACTTCGCACATAATCAGTGAGCGACCACGCCAGACAAATCCGTAAATAAACAATCAGTTGAACAGAGCTGGAAAAATTGTGATTGCAAAATGGATATCTGCTGTAATCAACTATTAGTTAAAGTTTTGTTTATCTTTTAACGCTCTCAAAAATGAAATTAAATGCTCTGACGAATAATCCAAATAGAATTTTATGCAATCGGAGTTACATGATGGTCTTGTATACTTTTTTCTTTGACAAAAATTTTTTTAAAATTAAAATTTCTGACATTGGTTCGGAAACAAAGTTTATATAAAAGATAGCACGTGAATAGGCCTGAAATTTATTTTGAAGAAAAGTGTGAATAGTAATTATTTCCAAGCGCCAAATTTTGAGATTTGTAAATAATATAACAGCTTTGGAGAGGCATTATTGTTATAATTATTTCTTTAGAAGAGAGTCAAAAGAAAGTTCATACATCGATCATTAAAACTGAAATGCCAATTGATTCACGCTTCCAAAATTTCGAATGGCAATCAAGTATTTAAGGGATGGACTTCGGTAAGTGTTTAATGGGACTGAATCTTCTTCGCACACCATTGAAAATCAAAAGAATCAAATATAAACTACTTCTCTAGAGACAATTTTACAAAGGAGTATTTTGCACGATAAAATATCGTTTGTGAAATCATTTCAGTTCAATTAATTTCGCAACAGTAAAGTCTGTACGACTTTCATTGGGGGCAAGACAACATGCTGTGATTAGTTATCATAAAATTAAACTCTGTGAATTATGTTTTTTTTTTAAGTATACTATCATATGAGGGAGTGAGAAGCAAAGGGATGCAGTGACAAAATTAAAAATTTGGAGATAACCAGTACAAATGGTTGGTGAACCCCTCCTCTTTCTTGGGGCAAGAAAGACTAGTAGCCCTGGTAGGTTCCAGTATAAAGCTTGATTTAGAAAAACAATTCAATGAAAGTCTACCTAGGATCTGATCTTAAAACGCGTTTTACTCAAAACTTCAAAATGTCCACTTGCACTCCTTTGCTTCTCACTGAGACAGTGAGAAGCAAAGGGATGCAGTGACAAAATTGAAAATTTGGAGATAACCAGTACACATGGTAGGTGACCCCCTCCTCTTTCTTGGGGCAAGAGATGGTACTAGTAGCCCTGGTAGTTGCTGCTGTACAGCATGATTTAGAAAAATATTTCAATGAAAGCCTACCTAGGATGTAATCTTTAAACGCGTTTTACTCAAAACTTGAAAATGTCCACTTGCGCTCCTTTGCTTCTCACTGCCTCATATGAGACAATGGGGAAAAAATATTTTGTCCCTAATAGCCCAATGACTAAAAGGGGGCCTTTGTGTTAACATCACATAAAGGGCCCCGTCGTATGACTGTTACGAATCGTGCCAGAAAAGTCATCAACAGGCTGTGGCAACTTACGCGTCACAAAGTGACGTTGCAGTGACATCTTTATAATGTCACAAAGTGACCGATCACAGATTAATTGTTGCATCGAATTCGTAATGAAGTCATATGAAACATGTCAAATGTCCTCCAAAATTCTTTTTCTGAAATTTCATTTTCATGCAGGCAATTAATAGTTTTCAAAAAAAGTGCTTTGAGATTTTTTGAACAATGCCTTTCAAAAGTTTCACGAATTATTGAGGACTGTAAGGCTGCAAAATTACAGCATCGTATAAAGCAATATGACACTGTTGGGCAAAATAGGTTTTGATCAATATCTGTTTAACTGTGCCTAAGGGGTCTTCGAAATTGAAACTTTTAATTTTATTTTAAACGATAGTTCATTAGTCAGATCAAAAAATCTGAATCCTTAATTAGCTTTTTTGGATAGTTTTCTTCCTAACTATCTTTTTCGTACTTTTTTTCTAACAATTTTTTATAATTCTTTCTTATAGTTTCTGATATTTCAAGTTTCTGATCATTGATTGACTATACGAAATGACCTTTTGGTATCAGAGAATTATAAGCAGCATTTAAATTGATTCTAAAACTCCAGGGTCGAAAAGCACCATTCCCCCCCCCCTCCCACTCTATTATTGTTTGCAATCCACTGCAGCTATTATTCAGAGTACAAAATTTGAAATTCAAACTCTAAAATGTCTTATTTTCCGCAGCTTTAATACCATAATCCATTTTTTATATCTTTATAATCTTTTATCTTTTATATATAATCCATCTTTTTAAATGATTATTTTCATTCTATCTTAAGATATATCGACAATTCAACTGTTTTCTGAAAATTTCTTTTATCTACTAAGTCAATTTGGTTTTTAACAAGTTGCAATAGTTATGAACGATATAAAACGAACATCTAATAAAACTAAATTGTTTGAAATTTTAAAAATTAAGGATAATTCAATTACATAATGTGAATATAATGAAAACGAAAGATACCTTCATTTTACTAAAGAGATAACTTTTTTTTTTCTAACCACAAATCTTCCATGAATCTTTGCTTGTCCACAACGACAAACATTTGCACCCTCCTCAATCCTACTCTCCCCCACCCCTTCCTTCTGTTTATTAATGGCAAAAAGAAGATAGATGTAAATTAATTTCAAGCTTCTTTTTTTCCCCCAGAAAAGTAACAGTCAGTGTCACACATACTAGCCTTGACTAATTCAGGTTTATCTGCCCTTTTCTTCCATTTTTAAACAAATATCAATAACACGCACATACATACCTACTAAAATTTTAACAAAATAGTGCAGATTTTTTTTTTTAAACATTTCCGCGGTGTCCATGACCAAAATTACAGTACTTCACACAAAAATGTGCCACATGAGTTCAGGAGTTTACAAAATGTTCCACAAAAATCTTACTTTTATATAAGTGCGACGGTGAAAAATGCACTTGTTTATAGCCTTTTTCAAATCACATTGTGTAAATAAATGTAAATTAACATGGTTATGTAAATATTATAAATATGTGATTATTACACTTCATGACGCGCACACCTTTTTAAAAAGTAAATGAAGGTTTAGCTCGAACTTTCACAAGAAACGATTTTTAAACACTCTGTGGTTTTTTTAGCAAAAATTGCAAAACATTTTACAGACGATTTTTAGTTACGAATGAAACTATTGAAATACAATTGCAGTGGCTCTCAGATTTGAAGTATCGTGGAGTTCTCCGAAACAAGAATATTGTTCAAACGTAAAGTGCTATATGAGATGCACAAATAGAATGAATATTGAGTTCATAAGTGAGACTGAGTGAACACCATATTAGTTCACTCGCTTCTTGATGAATTAAATTAGTTTTACTGATGAATTAGTTCAAGTCAGATGGATTTCGGGCAGTTGTGCAGTCGAGGGGGTGTAGGGGAAAGACGCCACCTTATTTCTTAACTTTTACTCTAACGTTCTCCCTCATTTTTGAATTTTAACACAAGTGTGCAAACTTTTGAATATTTATTTTGGACTCTCAAAACTTTCAAAATTTTTTTTGAAAACTCAAACTCCACATTTTTGGTACACCACTTTTCGATTTTATAAGCTAAAACTAGTGTCTATAGTTGTAACTCTTCCCCTTTTCTTTTAAGAATGGAGTAATGGTTCCACATGAAAATTCGTAGCCAATGGGGTCAGGGCCCGATATATCAGGGGGCCCTAGACCATATACTTTGTTGGGGCTCCTGTGTAGTCAACCCTTGCAATTTTAGCCATTGCCGAAATGTTTTAGCTATTGGTTAAAAAAATTAGCCATTTAGGGCCCCTAAAAAGTGGGGCCCTAGGCCACTGCCTAGTTGGCCTATTCAGTAATCAGGCCCTGAATGGGGTTGTTTCCTTCAGTCAAAAGTAGTACTTTTGTCACTGAAATTGATAGAATAAGAAAAAAAAAACATGGACTTTAATTTTCTCAACAGTTATTTTTTAATTAATTTCTCAAAATGTGCGATTTTTCAAACAATGCGTGGTCTTAATGACGTCACAAATGATGCTCTTTGGCGCATCTTTCTACCACGTTTCCACGTTATGATAATCAAGAAGCGAATTAAAATTGCTCTCTACGCTTGCTATCAACCCTATCGTTGCCAATACATCTGAGTAAAGATGCGAATTAAATATTTTGGTCTGAGAATGGCAACACTGAATGGCATTTCATTATTTATGATGTCATCGGACAGAAACGTAAACAATGAAAATGCATATTTTTTTAAAATATTAAACTTAAACAAATTATTTAAAAAATTGTCAGATCCTATGTTTTTAAGCATGCTCTTTCAGAAAAAAATACTTTTAAAATTTTGGAAACGACCCCATTGGCAAAATTTATTGGTTTACTAAGATAAAATTTCAAAATTTCAAACCGTTCCTTCATTTTCAGCGAACTTACACATCTAGTATTCATTCCTCCACAAGTTAATTTATTGAATCAGCATCCTATTTACGCATCATGACTAGCTAAAACAAACAAAATTTTACCTGAAATAAAATCTTAAAGCCTGTGAAATAACGGAGAAAATATTTTACCATTTTCATTAAAAACAAGAACTCGCTCATAAATCTCTTTGCCACTGCTGGGTTTCAAAAAAAACCAAAAGCTTTTCCTTTTAAAAGAAATCTTCTTTACGTTACTTAATAATTTGCTCGTTAGTAATTTCAAACTGCATCTCATATTTGTAAACAATGAAGTTTTTTCATCATTTCATCAATGTAATTAGTTCAAATATTTAAAAAAATGACAAATTTTACAAATGAGTAAAATTTTTTATGCGGTCCAAAGCTGTGTCCACACTGTATATACGATTGCATTAATGTTGTTTAATTTATACAGAAATCCAATCATTGAAAATTGTAATATAAGCACTATTGTAAAAATCTATATTGTAAAAATAAAGGAATTGTGCTCTTCAAATGGCTGTATTTCTTTTAATTTTTATATACTATTTGTTTATTTATTTTTACCAGTGCTTCAGTAGTGGCCACTTCAAGGTTTATATTTGAAAAAATAGAATTCCAGGTTTCCGAGTAGAATCAAACGTTCATGAGGTTTACCTTAACCTTCTGTGGTAAAAAATGATGATGATAAAAGCTTAAAAACAGCTTGATTGATTGATGATTCGAAGGAAGGAAAGCCTCAAAAACCTAGATTATTTGCAAAGTTTGAAAAAATCTCCAAGGACACATTTTTTATTAATTCACATTGAAAATACGGGAGAAAAATAAAATTTTCTTCATTCTTTTCAGGAAAATGTTCCCGATGCGCCATTTTCATTAAAAAATGTATTATTGCTCGTCCTTGCTTGATTTGTCCACAATGGCTCTTTTATGAACATCAGAACTGTTTTTCTACGACGTAAGAACAAGGAGGTGTAAAATAAGACAAAAAAAAACTTGAATTCTACGAACTCATGCAACCCCAGGGGTGTAGTCAATGGCGGATTCAGGAACATATCCACACCCAAAACTAGAAAATTTTCCTTCTTAAACCATTGAAACGGAATCATTTTCTCCTCCGAATTGAATTTATTCCTTTGAATTATTTTTTTCTGGATACACCACAGTGCAACCCAAGTGCAGGACAGATCAGCCTCACAGAACTAATTATACTTTCAAATTAATGTCCCTAATTCTCTGTTGCTAATATTAATAAATTTATTTTTCAAGTCATCTTCCCCGCATCCCACCGGAGGATGCCTGCATTAGGGAATCTTCTGGCTGGTTGGCCTTGTCACTCCCCCGGGAAGGACAAAGGTCATCGCTCCGTTGACCTTGCGCCTGACATCTACCGATTCACTTGACATTTTAATGCCCCGCTGCTGCCCGAGTACGGAGTTGTTTTCCGCTAGGGTGGAAACAAGCAGAATCAGTGGATGCCACGCGACGTTCCATCAATGCGCTGCTGATTTCCTAGACTTTGATGTTAACCCTAGATGCATACTCATTAGATGGGGACTTGCAGGGCTAGAAAATCACGATATATCGCTCACACAATAATAACAAATCTCATTAATCTATATATATATATAAATGAATGTTTGTCTGTATGTCATCCATGAACTCAAAAACTACCCGGCAGATTTGGCTGAAACTTTCACCGCTTGTTATTTTTGGTACTGGGAATGTTTATAGACTAGTTCGAAAAAAATCCGATCGATAGTTCCTTTTTTATTCCAATTTAAGTCACAATCCATTGGATAAATACGAATAAAATTATCGGCTGCAGAAATTAATTCGCGTGAAAGATCTCATTGATAAGAAGTTAGCTGTTGCCATTTTTCTTGAGTTTGAACAAATAAATTCTTTCTTTATTGTTTTATGGCTTTTCATGCAACGGGGGGATTTAAAACTTTTTCTATTTGATATTTTTAGCGATTGATTGATCTTGCAAACTGCGTGATTACAAAATTTGAGTACAGTCACGGCTTCACTTGATACCTGGACCGATTATTATGAAAATTGCTATATATATGTATTTTTCCACGGAGAAGGTGCATAATATGCTCATTGAAGCCACTCGCCGCCAGGTGGCACTGCAGAGTAACAACTTCTGCCCCGTTCAACTGATTGTCATGAAAATCAGTATAATGATGTATTTTTTTGTTGGCGTAGCAACGCGCGTCGGGTACAACTAGTAAATAAAATAATCAGTTGAGGTTTATCCCTTTACTTTACTACAATAAACTTCGTAAAGACTTATATAGTCGTTTGCTACATTTAGAATTTGGGTTTTAAAAGTTTTTTTTTACTAGATTATATATCACCATAGGGACTCTCCATATATATATATAAATGATGTCAAACTTTTTTCAAAATTTTGACTCTTCTTCCCCTTTGTCACAAGGTGTCCCGCTTCACTTTATCCCATCCCCCCTTTGTCACATGTCACACAGTTTTTCATAAACATATTCTTATTAAAAAAAATACCTGATGTCACATTTATTGTTATCCATCCCTTTCCCCTGTCATAAACTGTCACGATTTCATGAATTCCTTTTCTCTATTTAACCGTGACATCCTATGGGGAGAGCATCATATACTTGTTTTGTTTATCAGCTTTTATTATGCTTTTTTTTTATCATTAGTTGATTCGGGGGACAAGTTTTTTAATCGTAGTCAAAAACAAAAACGACTAGTAGTAGATATGAAGATAATATTTGATAAAGTTATCCAATGAATTTCGTAGTTTAACTTCATCAAGAATAGATTAGTCGATTTATTTGGGGATTTTGAAACTTTTCAAATAATACATATTTTTGAAACTTTCCTTGATTCTATTCAGTTGAAAAGCATTTTTAAGAGCTTTTTTCACCATATACAATTGTTTCATCATGGATTTATTTTTCATCATCAGCCAGAGTTATAATCATCGTGGAGAAATAACCGATGAAAAAAAAAAATCTATAATTAAATTGAAACGATTTCCCTATCAAGAAACGCCGCTTGCTTTTTTTTCCTTCAGTTTTGATGAGATTATACGTTTAGAGAATTATTAAAGTAAGTGTAGTTAATAAGCGATATTGCAAGATATATCATTTTAATTCTTGAAATAAAAAGGTTTAATAGTTTCAAAGTAATGAATTGTGTTTACTTTGCAAACAAAAAGAGAATTGTGTTGCAATTCAAGTATAGGTTTGCTATCAATAGCAGCGGCCCCTACTTGCTAGGGGGCTCTGTGACTCAAAATCACATAATAATGAAATTAATTTCTGCTGTAATCAGAGTCCAGCAAGAATTGTAAAATCTTAGACTATAGGGAAAAGTGTCCTCGCGACAGATGAATTGCTATTTCTCTGAGTATGGCGAAATATTTAGTGTGGTTTGGTTTGCCCACACATCATTTTGCGTTGATAAACTTAGCTCTTTACAAACTAACCAGATTAATAAAACTTTAAAAGAAAACTGAAAATACAGTTTAAGCAGAAATAAACGTCCTTTTGCAAACTATCCAAAAGTCGCCTTTCTTCTGAAATCTTAAAAAATTAAAAAAATAATGATAACTTTTAAAAACATTCCTTATTCAATATGGAATTCTTTGAAAGATATAGCGAAGTCATGCAACTGTCACGGCATTCTGTTTTCGTGCAAATCGACGCCATTTTACACGTAATTGATGGCAAAATGACTAATATAATCAACTCTACATTAAATTTCAGAATGAGTACTTAATTCTTTTACACAATTTCAGGCATGCGTCGGAGGTTAATAATACATATCCTATTTATTCAGAAAAAAAAATACGAAAGGCTGACAGTTGAAAAATCTGAATTTTAACAATTGTCAATGCAGTAGATCTTTATTAATCCTGACTGATGGGGATCCAGGTTTTCCGATGAAATGAAAGTACAAATTAAACAAAGTAATAAAATAATAAACCGAGGTACGTTAAAAAAAACTGTACACAGTAAAAATTGCATTTTGAATTCAAGAGAATGAAATATAAAAGTGCATAAGATAAAATTACAAAAATATATTACAAAAATACAAAATACGTCACACAGAAATACATTATTGTGTTAAATCGTTGTCCGGATTAAACGAAGTCCGGTTTAATAGGGTCCGGATTAATAAGATTTAATTGTACTGTTAACTGTAAAATTGCTTAGCTTGGAATTTTGCAGACAAAAGAAAGGGTGATAATACTCTAGATTAGAAATTGTAATGGATATTTTTCTCTCGTTGTGTAAGAGCAAAGTAGTCGCCAAGATATTATTTTAGTTACCCGGGGGACCTGGCAACCGGTATTTGTCGGACCCGGGATATAGAACATAATGAGATTATGAATAGAAAATATTGTTTCTAGTTCTCTAGTTGCATTTCATTCGCGAAACCAGTTTACAGTATCATGATCAAGCCATTACGCAAGTCAGCTTCTCTGTGACTGGCTTATAAGAACCATGAAGCCACATTTACAGGCTCACAGTTGGACGCGTTTCTTACGAAGGATAAAAAAAAACCTTATGTCACTCAATTACAAAATAGTGGTTATTCAGTTAACTTTTCAATATAGTGTAAATTTCGTTCCGGTTATTTAAATTATTTTAGGTGTTTTAAATGTTTACCAGAAAGTAACCTTGCGCTTTATTAAATAAACTAATAAAGGATTCATAATATAATTAATTATGAATTATGTTGGTTTATTTGTAGTTACAATAGCTGTAAATTCGATAATAATAAAACTTAAATTCGTTTACGAAATTTCTGACGTGGCGAATGCATTTTAAGTCAATCAGTTACTTCTTTTATGTGCATTACGGGGCTCCGCCCCCTGCTCGTTAACGCTAGCTAACCCCCTAGATTACTTCGCAGTTATATTTGGTTCGCGAAAACCTAAATCGTCTGCTAGAAAGAATTCGATTAAAATATGCGTAACGATTAAAACAAAAGGTAAACCTCGAGTGAGAAATATTCGAAACTTGAGTGGGAAATATTTTGTAAATGCAATACTTCCTTTACTAATAATCCTGTTGGAATCCTGTAATCCTGTCAGGGGGTCGATCTTATTCTCTAAGTTCCAAAATAATGAAAATCTTCTCTACTGAAATATTAAATACATAAATAGTGAAATCTTTACTAATAATAAATCTGAATGTCCCTCTGTCTGTCAGGATCTCTGTGAAGCGCATTGCTCCTAGACCGTTCAGCCGATTTTCATGAAATTTGGCACAAAGTTAGTTTGTAGCATGGAAGTGTGCACCTCGAAGCGATTTTTCGAAAATTCGATGTGGTTCTTTTTCTATTCCAATTTTAAGAACAAAACTATCATAAGATGGACGAGTAAATTACGAAATTATCATAACGTGGAACCGTAACATGGGCACAAGCCAATTGGCGAGAAAATTCACCTTTATTCGTAAATATACAGGCGAACCAAAAGACCTTTTAATTTTTCTATTACGGGCAAAGCCGTGCGGGTACCACTAGTGTTTAATAAAGTAAGAAATAACAACGTCAAAAAAGCACAAATTGCAGACTACTGCAGACACTTGTTTCGGCGTTACAGGAAACGCCTTTTTCAATGCAAAAAATAATAAGCTTATGGATGAAAAGACATCCGACAAAAGCGAGTGCCGGCTTTTGTCGGATGTCTTTTCATTTGTAAACTCATTACTTTTTGCATTGAAAAAGGCGTTCCCTGCAGCGCCGAAACACGTGTCTGCAGTAGTCTGCAATTTGTGCTTTTTTGACGTTGTTAATTCTTACTTTACTGTTCAGCACAAAGGTGTTTATTTATCTTAGTGAAATGTTTGTTTATAATGGAGCTGCGGATTGGTATTTCATCATTTGCAGACCTAGTCCATTCCTCAAGAGCAGGCATCGATTCTCTTCAGTGGCGTGCAGATCAATATTTTTTAGGGGACCAGTTGGTTACGGTAAATTACGATACACAAAAGTAAAAATATTTATAGATATATTATCTTCCCTATTATTATCAACTTCAGTGTTATGCTTCAAAGTTGATGAGCAACATTGCTCACTAAGATGAAAATTTATTCGAGTTTTACCAAAAGTTTTCAACTGAGTAATGGCTTGGTAGTGTCCTTGGGTTTTCTCGTGACGAATCGTTGCCTTGTGAAAATTGCTCATATCTGAAAATCCATTGGCATTCCAGACGCCTTTTTCCTTTTCAAAAAGGACGCAGGGCCAGCAAAATAATTTTTTTCTTGACTTACAAGTAGTCAGCCATTTAACAGTCTCAAAGTAATCTTTCTTAACATGCCGATTGTAATTTTTTAGCTTCGCAGATATTGCTAGGTCAGGAGTAGGCCTGCTCTGTGAAAGTATTTGAGCTTTCTCTTGTTCAAGTCAAAGCTCCGAACGAACGGTTTGCGAGAACGTCCCAGCAGGCAGCAATTCTCTTCCGAGCTCCGGGGCAATCTGTACTGTTGCGTATGCTCCTCAACTACGTCCAGTTGGGGACTTGTTTTTTCAACCGAGCCCCCTTCCATTACAAAAGAAAAACACAATGGACGCAGGAAAATAACTTTGACTAGTGAATTTGTTGATTCCTGAAGCTCACATTGAAACCTGTACACTAGGTACGGAAACAAAAATTTATCCGTTGGTTTAAAAAATGCATGAAATAATCAAATAAGCTTTCGAGCGAACGCCAAGGATCTAACAAAGCTATATCAGATATGGGGAACAGGTTCTGAAGAGCTAGTCCCTCGGACAAGTCCATTTAAGACGTCGCACACAGGGGAGAAAGGGAGGGAGGGGCAGTAAAAGAAGTAGTGCTTTCTAATAATTTTGTTTTTCTGCTCACGTTTTTTCTTAATAAATTATTCTGCAAGGTATTTTTTTTGAAGGGGCAAATATTTAAGGGACCAGCCTAATCCCTCTGGTACATGGGTGGCACGCCACTGATTCTCTTATGTGGGACCTCTATCGGGGGACAGCCATTACCACAAGAGTTTTGATGTCCATCCCCCACTCCTCCCTGATGTCATTTTAGGACTCTCTAAAATGCGAAACTGCACTAGGAATTTAATTTAGTGGTGAATATTCAAAGTCAAATGAGTACTCAAGGGATCTTTCATATGCTACATAATGATGTGATATGGATGTTGTCAATTTTCTGCATCTTGAAAATTCACTGACTGGAGCCTGGTATGAACCTATCCCTTTGGGTGAAGGAGACCGAAACCTAACACAACTCCACGCTGGATATAAATAAAACAATTACTAAGTGAATAAACTCAGGAAGTGCAACAAAACATGAAAATGAAAATAGCATTACATTAGCAGCTGTAAACTACTTAGAAACCCAGCAAATGCTCAAATTTTTGTTAACGTTACATTAGTTTTAAAATCAGCAACACAAAAAAATTCTTAAAACATATTAAATTCTTTGGGACTTTTTTTTAAAATGTAAACGGAGGGAGGAGGGGAGGGGGGTAGTCGGGCTTAGCTAGAAACTTGGTACAAACGCAATTGGAGCTTTAGGTAAAAGTAAGCTCGACTTTTGATAAGAACAAAGCGGGATGCATGAAAATAAGGAAAGTTTGCAAGACAAATCCTCATATGAAAAATAGCCAATTTCACTGATGGAGTAACGCTGCTTCTGACGTCACCAACAATGAAACTCGCACCATAGCATGATAGTTTAATAATATTTTTTGGTAATGTTTGACATTCAGGGAAATGCTTTATTTTGACAAGGCTGAATTGGATCCGGTAACTTAACTGTTTTACTTATCATATTTTATCATATTTCATATATTTTATCATATTTCATTTCAGAAGAATGAAAAGTGGTCAAAAATGAACGCTCTTTTATTAGGGTACAGTTAGGGGTAAAATTTCAACTATCAAAATATTACCAAACAGGCAATTGCTTCGTTCAAATGTAGAAGCAAATTTCACTCCTCATACCTTTTTTTAGTCGTATAATATACACTTTAAGTAGATGGAAAGAATGTAGATGAGCATTTCTCAAAAGTAATTCCAAGAATTTATTTTTTTATTAGTTCTTTAAACACAAGAGGCGCAAAAATATCTCTCAAAAATCTCTCAAAATAGTATTACCCTTCGCATCAAAATCACAGAAGGAAAGAGTTGTTTTCAATTTCATTTATTTTAAATGGGTTATAAAAGGGGGTTGCAATATTTTGCTAATTGCGCAGATATTCAAACATTATTAGGATTGCATTAAATCGTGATATCTTACTCCCCTTCCTTACAGACGAGAGCCACCCCCACAATCAAATATCTGAAGAGAGAGAATTAAAATATAAACTTTTCCACGTGAAATTCCTCCGTTATTCAAAGCGAAATAGATATTCCTTCATCTTATTTGTTGTTCCCTCATTCCTCTACAATGCGGAGACGGGGAAAACTGAAAATGGAATGAAATAGCGAAATCCTCTCACCGCACGCGTCACTGACTCCCCGTCTTCTTTAGCGGAAAGGGAAATATGGAAATAAAAGAGTAAAGGGGACTGTAAGTTATCGTACTTTGACAAGAAACCTTTCCAATCTATAAATTGCCACAAGAGATTCCGAATTCACGTGTCACCGCATTTTCGTGCTCGTGTTTCCCCGAATCTTTCGGAATGCTGGCGAGGAATTTCTTTTTCCTCATTCGTCTTGCGCTTTTCCTCTCATCACTTTTACCTAAAAATAATAAGATGGAGTTTCGGAAAAGGTTTTCATCAATGTTACTTACTACTTTTAATTATTGCTACATGTTGTCATTGGGATTTTAGGTTAGTGACCTGTAACTTATACGCCTTCTGTTTTATGAGCCTTTTTCATTCATAAGACAATTCTCAGAGGTTGACCTCTAATGTAGTTTTCGTTTTAACTTACGACTGTTAATAATAGTTACATGCTGTCATCAGGAATTTAGGGTGGTGACTTGTCACTTACACGCCCTCTGTAGCATGAGCCTTTTTCATTCATATGACAAGAATACGGAAAAGTCAAGGATTGCATACAGGGTTTGTCCGGAAAGTAATAGGACTGATTTTTTTCTGCCGTGATTGTACTTCGGAGCGTGCACGCGCCGGCTAGATTCGGCAGAGGACGTTCTTAGCTAACGAACGAGCGGCTAGTCGATTGTCTCCAAGAACCTGGAGAGTCAGGACAGGCATTTTCGCTCGACGTGTTTCTGTGAGTGGTGCAAGCCGAAAATGCAGCGTTCGTTAGAGCAGATTAAATACTGTGTCAAACTCAGTAAATCTGCGGCAGAGACGTTTGATATAATCAAGCAGGCTTACCCAGATGTTGCTTTAGCAAGAAGTGGTGTGTTTCGGTGGCAACAGGTCTTTGTGGCAGGCCGGGAAGAGGTCGCCGATGAAGACCGTGCTGGAAGACTCTCGACTTCGACAAACACCGACAATGTGACTCGTGTGCGCAAAGTTTTGAACTGAGACCGTTCACTAAGTTTTCGTTTAATTGCCCAAATGTTAAATTTACCAAAATCTGAGGTTCATGGTTTTGTGACGGTGCATTTGAACATGCTCAGGGTGTGCGCGAAGTTGGTCCCAAAAGTGCTCACTGACGACGAACAGCTACCTGGACCAAGGCCGGTATCCCAACGCTTCCGTAGCCGCCCTACAGCCCAGATGTGGTCCCCCGGACTTTTTTTTGTTTCCTCGCCTGAAAAGGCAGATGAAAGGCAAGCATTTTGAGACGACAGAGAAGATCCAAGCAGCATGCACCGCGGCTCTCAAGGCTATTCCGGAGAATGCCTACCGTGACGCCTTTAATGCTTGGAAATCACGCTGGCAGCGCTGCATCCGCGCAGAGAGAGCCTATTTTGAAAGTTTTTAAACAATTGTAACAATTGACTCAATATTTTTTTTTTAATCGACTGAGTCCTATTACTTTCCGGACAAACCCTGTATAGTTTGTCCATAGGTTTGCTAAGAGATTTGAGTGGCTTAAAACAACTATCTCTGTGGTTCGAAACTATTTTACTGGTTGACAAATTATATGCAATACTTCGTTTCCTGGTATCTGTTATTGACCACTAATGTGCTTTTCGCTTTAAATTGCTACTGTTAATAATTGCTACCTGTTGTCATCGGGGATTTAGGTTAGTGACCTGTCACGTATACGCCCTCTGTTGTATGAGACTTTTTCATTCATATGACAATTCTCACAGGTACCAATACGGAAAAGTCAAGGATTGCACATAATTTGTCCATAGATTCGCAAAGAGATTTGAGTGGCTTAAAACAATGATCCCTGTGGTTCGAAACTATTTTACTGGTTGACAAATTATGCGCAATGCTTTTGTTTTCTGGTATCTGTTATTGACCTCTAATGTAGTTTTCGCTTTAACTTACTACGGTTAATAATTGCTACATGTTGTCATCAGGAATTTAGGTTAGTGACCTGTCACTTACACGCCCTCTGCTTCATGAGCCTTTTTCATTCTTATGACAACTCTCAGCGGTACCAATACGGAAAAACCAAGGATTGCACATTGATTGTTTATGGATTCGTTTAGTGATTTGAGAGGTTTAAAACAATTATCCATGAGGTTGTGTATTAGGATGATCGAAACGATTCTAGGTAGACCGTTTTCTGATATCTGTTATTGACCTCTAATGTAGTTTACACTTCAAAAAAAACCCCTATAGATAGTCCATTCACTTAATTCGAGCCATCAGTTAATGAATATGGGAGTTTCTAACTAAAAATTTGCTGCAAACCCTGTATCTATCTATCTATCACAAATCATTTCCAAAAGGTCTCATATTAGCCAAAATACTTTCGTAAAACAACCATAAAATCTGCTGAATTTGTTTCACGATTACTTTTAGAAATTAGCTTAACTTGATTGGCAGTATTTTCGAACATTTATGTGTTTCAAGAACATGACCATATTTTTGCTAACCATACTACCTTAACAAGTTAAGTAAGTCCTCACGTGCCATTGCTAAAGTTCCATTCCTGAGCCATATCACAGCCTCAACAATTCTTGCATTCTTTCTCTCACATAGACTGTAATTTAGAAAGATCAAACACTTAAAAAGTTTAGGAAAAATTGATGCATTTCAGAAAGTAATATTTTTATGCAAGAAATTAGTTATGTTCAAGCAATTTTAAAACAATGCTGCTGAAGCACGACATTGTAAAACTTTGCGTGTGCCTACATAGGTACTTGATCGGAATTACAACGAAGGTTCTCTCAGTAAAAAGTTCTTTTATTACAACCCTGGGTGCAAGAGTGAAATATTTTTGCAATTTCGGGTGTTTGTTACGCTGTTTTTACTACTAACTATTGTCCGTGTTTGAAATATGCATTCTACATGAAATCTAAATAAATAAAGTTTAACTGAAAGTCAGATTAATGATAGTAATAATAATAATAGAATAAAAATAATAATAATGATAAAAATAAAATAATAATAATAATAATTATAGTAGTAGTAGTGACAATAATAATAATAATAATGATAATAATAATAATTAGAGTAGTAGTAGTGATGATGATGATAATAATAATAATAATAATAATAATAATAATGATGATGATAATAATAATAATAATAATAATAATAATGATGATAATAATAATTAGAGTAGTAGTAGTGATGATAATAATAATAATAATAGTAATGATAACAATAATAATAATAATAATGATGATGATGATAATAATTAGAGTTGTAGTAGTGATGATAATAATTAGAGTAGTAGTAGTGATGATAATAATAATAATAATAATAATAGTAATGATAACAATAATAATAATGATGATGATAATAATAATAATTAGAGTAGTAGTAGTGATGATAATAATAATAAAAATAATAATAAAAATAGTAATGATAACAATAATAATAATAATAATAGTAATGATAACAGTAATAGTAATAATAGTAATGATAACAATGATAAAAATAATAAACACCAGTCATTCAACATTATCATATGATTATTTCAATATGAATAGAAAAACAAATAACAATTGACAATAATTTCGCAGTCATTCAAAGAAAAAAAAAGACATTAAATCGTTGCGTACGTTGAAAAAGAGCCAACCCCCTCCCCCCCTCCAAATGTGAGTATAAGTAATGAATTTCGCCTTACCCCTGCTCCATCCTAATTATTACGATGCATGGTAACTTGGTTAATATTTTAAAAAGTGCAAACAATTCGTTTCTGAAACCAATATGGTTCTTTGCGTCCTTTTCCGTTTTTGCGTCGAATATTCTCAGGAAGAAAAATGCGCCCGAAAACAAAACAAGAAACAAAAACAGAAAGGCTGCCCCTTGATTGAATTCGATTCCTAGGGGAATGCTTTATTTTGGAACTTTTGTCGTTGTCGTTTCTTGTTTCTCGAGCGCTGTGGAGAATTTTGTAACTCTATCCTCTTTTTCAATTCCGACTTCGGGAAATGTTCTAGCCCAAAGATGTGGCTGCTTATATACATGATTCTCTATAAGTACTTTCATTGTATTGTAAAGGAAGCAAAAAATTTGAGCATTTAGAAAGAAGGGAAAGGGACAAGACATAAAATGAATTTTAATTTTGGTGTAGTATAAAAATGAGTTTTTTTCCATAAATTGTTCCATGACAGCCGTCAAACGTGAAACTTTTAGCGTTTCATTTCAGTTCAATCATGCCCCCCCCCATCCCCCCTGCTTTTTTCTCTTTCTGCATTGGAAATGCTTTTGAAATCATCGATATGACAGGGGTGCCAATGAGAGGGATCGATGGTGCAGGCTGCACCATTGAAAATTTAAGGGGGGAGGGTAAAGGGGTGTTTTTAATTCTCTGAGCAGGGGGGGGAGCTCTCATTCTAGCGGGACTTTATGGCATTTGAGGGGGTGCACTATCACTCTTGGGCAGATGGATATCCCTGGATATGGTACAAGATTACAATCCAATTCAAGAAAAATGTGCTTATAACTTATTGGCGTTTATAATTGAAATTCGACAGTCTTAATCATGCACTGCTGAGGTATTTATGATTGAACATTGTCATCATCGTTTTTTTTAGTAAGTTTTAAACTTTCAATTTAATAAACTTAAAAAATACTGTTATGCAAGAAGATAAAGGTAAAAGAATCTCACAATCTACGGCACGATTTGAGTATATATTGTGCTTGACTTTGGCGGTCCCACAGCTCCAGTAGCAAGACACTATCACTCAAATCTACGAGCGGCCGCAGCAGCTAAAGGGACATCAGTTGGAGTTACAAAAATTAGATGCCACATTGATTTTTGGAGTGATAAAGTTGTTTGTTGTGGTTTACAGTCGAGTCTCGACTTACGCGAGGGATGCGTTCCAAGACCCTTTGCGTAAGTTGAAATTTCGCGTTGTGGAAAAGGGTATGTGTAAAATCTTTTATAAACATACCCATACGATTAAAGACACTTGTAAACACCACCTCACACTGTTAAAAACCATTTCTTAACTATACATTACTGTTTCTTAAACAAAAAATTGAATTTTTATTTATTGTATTTAAAAAAAATATTTAACATAAAAAAACTGCTACGATGCACAAAGTCAATGATCAATAGGAAAGGAAGACGTAAAATAAACCACTACGGTACGTATATTATGTAGTAAGAAAAACAAATGCACTATAGTTGTTGAAACTTTCTCTTTTTCCTTCTATCTTCACAGTTTTAAATGAAACATCGCTCTTAGGTGTCATTATATTTCATTAACTTTACGATATAGAATGAAAAAAATTAATGGAAAGTGAGGAGTAGTTATTTGTATAAGAGATGTTCAGACTAGTACGGTGTGGGAACTTCCGCCCTCAAAGGGATGAAAGTCCATTCACGAAAAAACCGCGATTCCCTTCGGAAAATTTTCATGTAGCGGGTGAAGAATTCGCGTTGGGAATAAGTCTTTACCGGGGGAAAAATCGCGTTATAGCCATTTCGCGTAAGTCGGATCGCGTTGTAGCGGGAGTCGACTGTACTTCAATCACATAACCAGTCAACATGATTCGTTATTGTTAAGCGAAAATTCAATAATGAGACATAAATAAAATTGATGGGGCGAAAAGCAAAAATGATGCATTAGAGGAAAGAGAAAGATTTTGGGTAAGACGAGTAACAATGTTAAAGGAATAAATTTCTGACTTATAGGAGTTCTCATTAGCACACTGTAAAGAAAAAAAAAAAGTCCCATTAGAGCAATTTTGGTTTTACGTTTTAACAACAAATCCGCAGATTTGACAGTAGTTTTTGTTGCTGATTTTACAGTAGTTTTGCTTCAGCAAATCTGTTGATGTTACAGTAGGTTTTGTTGTCAGTTGAAGATACTTTGCTTAACACTTATCCGTTATAGAAGGCAAAATATGGGCCAAAAATGGCGCTTTCCAAACAATCCCAATTTTCGAAACATGGAAGAGCCAAGATTATCTTTTTTTTAAGGTATTCATTACGCCAATTATTCAAAAAATCACCTATTTCCAACTACTTTTATTAGTTTCATTTTTCGTTGTTGTTTTTTACCTTAAAAAACTCTAACTTCAGTCGAAAAAAGAAAACATGCATTTGCATTGCCATTGATTTTTATGAAGTGAATTTTTAAATACATGGCTCGATAATAATTGCATAAGTTTCAGAGAACAGTTTCAACAAACAATGCAAGCGATGACCAAGTAATACGATTAGAGAATAAATTTAAAAAAAAAAAATTATACTCCGAATTTCATATACTGTTCTAAATTTAATTTCCAGCAGTTAGTTAAAGTGAAATTCTAATTTATTGATACAAAGTTGATAGATACTTAAATATGTAGGGATTTTTACCTCTACAGTAGAGAAAATTTCCTAAATTTAACAAATTCATTATTCTTCATCAAAGTAAATTTACATTCAAATGTTTCAAAATGTTATTACTATATTTTCAAATCTTACGCTATTCTGCCACACTATTAGTAAATGTCGATGAATTTATTTATTTAGTTTTTTACCATTACTTTTTTCCAAATTAGAAAATAAATGAAAATACTTTGTAAGTAAGAAGTAAATAAAGAACTGCTTATCATAGTAGGAACAAATTTTTGAAATTGTATGCTTTAAAAATATATATATATATATATATATATATATATATATATATTTACAACCATGAAAAAGGGGGGGGGAATGATTAAAGTAATCTTTAATTGAATATTTTAGAATAAAAGAAATTTGTATGTTCTTTGTTTAAACCTAAGAGATGGAAATCAACTCAATTCTGTTCATGGAGCAAAAGATCCAGTCTGGAGCAGTCGATAATTAAGGAAATAAATGAAAATATTTTATAAAAAATAAAGACTTGCCTGTCACAGTATAAACGAATCTTGTAATTACACTTCAAGAACCATATTTACAACCATGGGAAAAGAAAAAATAAACAGATAGAAAATAACTTTGATTGAATATTTTGAAGTAAATGAAATTTTTATGCTTTTGCTTAAAATCAAAGATGGAAATCAATTCAATTCAGTTCCTTTGCGCATAGAACGAAAGGTCCGGTTTGGAGCAGACGATGCATTGAAGGAAAGCAGGGGGAAAGACGGGGGAGATGTGAGTCCAAATCCGGCCATCAGCTTGAATTTAGCCAATGGTAGGAAATGGCCGGCGTCCCTAAATCCCTTGCTGTCACGTCAGGACGACTGCCTCTGGCCGACTCTGATTGGATGAGCCGCAGGAATTTGCCCCCGCATCCGACGGACACCTTGTTCCATGGCAAAGTCTTCTTCCACCCTCTCCTCGTTCCCTGGACTGGCTGAGATGACCCTGAAGCGACGTCCCCTTTACTCAATCCGAATAAAGATTGGACCGTCTCTGCTTTCTTTGCTACAGCTTATCTTCGAGATCAATTTTAAGGATTTCCTTTCATTCTAAAAGCAGAAATATTATCATGGCGGCCTCCGAAATAAAAGGCAGCAGTGGCTGACTCCTTTTGGGTTCTCATTTATTATCTGTTATTTATTTTCTCTTTCTTGCTTTACAAGAAGTTTTCGAGAATTAATTTATTTTAAATTACTATTGTTACCCATTTGATTTTTATTCTCTTCTAAGCATATACTAGACAAACTGTATTAGCATCAGTAAATAAAACTCAGCGTTGATGCTCAAATTGAACAAAAATCTCTTAATTACAAGGAACTCTCTTTTTTTTTTTTTTTTTTTTCAATGAAAAAGATGCGAGCTTCTAAGATGACAGCCAAACTTTCTCGGGTGCATTTTTATCTACAAGCTCATGGTTAAATGCCATCTGAATGAAAAGACATCAAGTAAAAACTCGACCCCCCCCCCCCCCAAAAAAAAAAGCATAAATGAAGTTTATTCACCAACTCAATAATAAAGCTAAGCACATGCACGATTCAATCACAAAAGTATTGGGACCAGCAGCGTCTAGTATTTTATGATTTTCAGGATAGTCTTATTCTACTTAAAATTTACTCAGTAGTGAAATAAAACTGTGTCCCTCTGTTTCCCCGTTCCTTTTTTTTTTTTTTTTTCTTGAATTTAACATTCAGCGTTTCTGTCACTTCGCAATTTTCGGGATCCCAAATTCTGTAACCTTTCGTATGAAACGCATATCCTACCATGACTCGCTGTTTAGCTTTCTTATCCAATTTGTTTACTTTCTGTTTTGGGAGTCCAATATACGAAATACAGCCGAAAATCACGGGAGTGTTTAACAGATGACTTTCTTCCCCAAATAGCTCAAAAAAGGTTTTGGGTTTTCCTTTCAAAACCGCTCTAGTTCGTAAGTAGTGGAAGTACATATCTGCTACGGCTCAAAACTGCTGAGGCAAACCGATTCATTTAAAAGTGTCCTAATTCCATTCATTCATGTTGAGTTATAGTGTTCTATGACGCTACTTTGTTAACTGGAGGGTTTGTCGATTTTTTCAATTCTTATGCTTTGGTCGTTAAGGTAAATTACAAACCGGGAGTTCAGAAATTCCTTTCCGTTATCGTATCCCTTTTATTTTCTTTCCCGCAAATCTCTCTGTTCTCTTTTGAAACCTGACAAAGTATTCGAAAACCTCACTTTATTTCTGTAAGAAATAAACAGAAGACTTTCTTGAAAAATCGTCTATTATTGTGAAAAAAATCCCCCCCCCCCCCCAAAGAGCTCAACTGCTAAGAAACCCTTCGCATTTAAATGCAAAAGATCTTACCCGACTTTGGCTTGAAGCTCCGTTACAGGTTTAAACGAAATTCTAAGATTTTTCCAATTTTACACGGATAACAATCTGACATATTTTTACTTTTTATATGCAGTGAAAGACAGTGAAGTACAGAATCACACTTTTCAGTATTTATAATATAGTTTTTGTCTTCAGCATAAACACGTTGATGCCAAACTTTAAGACTCAAAGGGTTCTTAAAGTTAAAATATAAGGAAACTGACGAGTTCAAGGTTACAAGAAATTCAAATTCTAATGTAGTTCTCGAGCATCTACTTTTCTGAATGAGCATGTCCTTCAAGGCGAATAAAATATGACAAACAATGCATAATAATGTAAATATTCCACTTTAAATTAAAAAGCCGTAATTTTGACGAGAACGTAACAATGCCAAATCAGAAATGAAAAGATGAAAATTTTAAAATATAGCCAGGCACGGCCTAAACTTAAATGTGTTGGGAAGGCGTATAATCTCAATTTGTCGAATGGAACTTACATATTTACCGATTAATAAAATACTGGTGCATCCACATTAAGTGCGCACAATTAAGTACAATATCTAATGAAATTTGGACATTCGAGAATTCAAAAATTGCGACATTACACTTATGTCCCAAATTTGCCGAATCGCCAGACAAATTTTTCCCAATATGGCATTTTTGGGGAGGTCATAGAGACTTCTCGTGACCTCCCATCGAGTGCCCATGAATATAGTTTCTAAAATTATTTTTATGTTCACAAGTCAATGGTACTAGTACATTTTTCCTGAAGTAAAACCTTAATTTCCTGCTGACGCAAATATAAAACTTTTAAAACACAAGGGTTTCGCGTTTGTATCTTAAGATACTTATTTTTCATTAGTTTTTTTTTTTTGGGGGGGGGGGAGGAGTGCTTTATTGATGATTTTTTTTAATTATTATTATTTTAGTTTTGATCGATAAGTATGAAAGTTGGTTCCAGATTTCAGAGAATTTTGAGTCGTTCAGACATCAGAGTATTGTATTTCCAGAGCGGCAAATTATTCAAGAAAAAATATCTGTAAACTTGATACTGTTTGCATGTCTCTCGGTCACGTTGTTATTTTATTTATTTACATTTTATTCATCGAATTATGTACAGGATATAAAAGTTTCTGACGCTATAACGTAAAGTTTATAAATAAAATGGTTAAATGCAAACTGTTAAATAATTTAAAACTGAACATAAGAAAGAAAAAAAAATAGAAAAAAGAAGTCAATCGCAATCCGCTAAAAATTTATTAGAAAACATAAGGATTTAAATTTCAAGTATTAACATCCTATATAACACAAAATATAATCGTAACCAAAGTCTAATGTTCTAATAACTTTAAATACGATCAAGAAAGGAATTGATTTCTTTTTAAATCAAATTTGAGTTTCAGAAAATGTTTAAAAACTATTATACGTGCAGTAAAATATTCAGAATGACAACAACTACTCGCATTTTTGCTATAAAGCAATCGCTACAACTTAGCAACTAAAAGAAATTGCCAAGTCAACATCAACGAATATTGAAATACGAATTACGATTTCAAAATAAACACTGTTATTTTACATACATTCTTGAAAATAAAGAAAACTACATTTTGAGGAAAAAGGGAATGACTAATATAACTAGCACTTACCTTTAACTTGGATTACAACTGAGCAGTCCTGCCTCAGCACACCCGAAATATTAAGACATGGCTATCGATACCTTGAAGTCATTACTTTTTCTTCCCGGTATGAAAAGAAACACCTTTCGCGCATCGTTTTGCGCAATCCAAAACAGTTTTACAGTTTTTCTCTGTTATTCAGCAGAGAGTAGTATTAAACTGATAGAAAAAACAGCATATAACTATAAAAACAACAATTTTTTTTTTTTTTTTTGCAGTGTATGATTGTAGAACTACAATTTCGAACATTTTCTGGGAGAGGAATCCCGGACCCTCCTTTTCATTCGCGAATGTTACTATTGTGAACAAGGTCATATTCTTATTTCTCCGCTTACATGACGCAAAATTACAGATTTGTCTGTTCATATGCTAGTAATGTGTCCCCCCCCCCCTTTCCCAAATATAAACCTGGGACTCGTTCTCGCTGCCTATACGTTTGAAAAACGCTGAGCGGGTGCTAAATGTCCTCCCCCCCCCCCTCCCACATGCGCAGTATTTCGACCTCGTGACGCTCTTGTTTATATTTAAAAAAAATCCTTCGTTTATGGGGAGCTCTTTTCTGGGGAATATCACTAAGATTATGCAACATTGCAAAATAAGGAAAGGACGAGCAAATGGAAGTTGGAGACACTAAGACGATATGAAATTCTTTTGATCCCAGCGCTTCTCAAAACAAAATCCTTGACACTACCATGAGCTTCAGGTTGCTTTTTTTTTTCTTTACAATTATTCATGAAAAGAAGAAGATTTATGCAACGATAAAAACGGACCCCGGTTTAACGAACCTCTATTTAACAAATTTCGCGATTTAGCGAATTTTTCTTTTTCCCCGACTATAATGAAGGCAAAACCCCTATTTACCGAACAAAAAACCCCGAATTAACAAATTATTTTTACAGTCAAAAAAAAATTTTTTTTGTTAATTTTATTTAGGAAATATTGGATTGCTTTCCAAATGATATATCCATGTTACCCGAAGCAGGAAAAGACTTTTCTTGGAATCAGCAATTCTAGACGGGCGAGGGGGCAACTGACGAATCGCGATTCTGATGCAAAAAGCGATAATGAAACTCCCATTAAAACTGTTACTTGTTCAAATGCTTTACATGTCCTGGAAACTATAAAAACATATCTCATGCAGCAGGCTGTAAATGAACCAGTATTTTTTTTTTTTTTTTTTCTCTCCATTAAGCCGAAAAAGGACTATTTGGAGTTAAGTACCAAGGAAATTGTCAAACCTTTATTACTCAGTACTTTAAAATTTCAAATTAACCCAAGGACCGACTAACCAAAAGTGAGACCCTAGGCCCACAATAATTTGGAGGCCCCTTGAAGACTCTATTGCGGAATGCAGCTGTTGATTTTCAGGTTTGGGGCCCGTCGGAATGCATTTTTGGGGGCCCTTTGTCCATCACAGAACTATGTAACTCATTTACCATGCGCATTTATATGAATCCCCCTTCCACGCCCCTCATAATTGTGACATGCTAAATTCGCTACTTTCGCAGAATAAATAAAAATTCTTCTTTAAGGAAGATTTTTTCCAATTAACAAGTCATTATTTCTTGTTATTATTTTAAAAATGTATTTATTTTCGTATAGTTGTAATGCTATGCATAATTCTTTGAGTAACTTGGGGCCCCTTAGGAAGATGGGGCCCCAGGCCCAGGCCTAGTCAGCCTGTGCGATAATCAGGCCCTGAATTAACCTAGTGTGTAATAAGTCGCGGAATGATGAATAAAAAGTGTACACTTTCTAACTACAGATATTTTTTCGCAGTTACTTATTAGAGCTTTTGCAGAAGATAAACGGTTTTTTTTTCACACCCCGATATAACGAATAACCCCGATTAAATGTAAAAAAAGTTTCCGTCCCGATGAATTCGTTATATCGGGGTCCGATTGTAGTTTGGATTCCGTATGTTATCTGGTATAACAGGTTTAGCTCTGAACGAACTTGTCGTTATGATGCAATGTATAGTTAGGAAGGAACTCAGCGAATGTCATCGTGGAGAACGGAAACTCATTACACAATCCTATTTTGTTTTCACAGTACGATTTGTTAGCCTTAGTTCTTGAGTAATAGGGAGAGTCTGGGAATGGGACGGCTGCAATTGTATGCCTAAATATTAAAATGAGGAAAAGTACTTCCAGTTTGTAATGTACATGTGGCAGATTTGATTCTACTCGGTTGCATCAACTAGACAAGTTACAAACATAGGCGGCTGGTGCACCAAAGAAATAGGGAGTCAAAAAAGCGCGTGGGGTTAGGGGGGCGTGGCCCCAGAAGATTTCTTTTCTTTTTTTTTTTTTTTTTTTTTTGATGAATGGGGTTGTTTCCTTCAGTCAAAAGTAGTACTTTTTGTCATTGAAATTGATAGAATATGCAAAAAGATAACATGGACCCAGAAAATGCTTTCATTTCCTCAACAGTTATTTTTTAATTAATTTTTTAAAATGTCCGATTTTTCAAACAAGGCGTGGTCTTGATGACGTCACAAATGATGCTCTTTGGTGCATTTTGTACCGCGTTTCCATGTTATGATAATCAAGAGGCGAATTAAAATTGCGCTTTACGCTTGCTATCAACCCTATCGTTGCCAATACACGTGAGTAAAGATGCGAATGAACTTTTTTTGCTCTGTGAATGGCAACACTGAACGGTATTTCATCATTTGTGATGCCATCGGCGAAGCGTATAAACAATGAAAGCGCACCGATTTAAGTTTTTTTTTTTTTTTTTTTTTTAATGTTAAACTTAAACAAATTATTTAAAAAACTGATCAGATCCTATGTTTTTAAACATGATCTTTCAGAAAAAAATACTTTTAAAATTTCGGAAACGATCCATTTGAACTGTAAAAGGCTTTTAAAGCTATTCTATAACACCTCCAAAAAATGCGAAATATGGTCTCGAAAATCGGGACGGATGACCACCACAAACTTTCCCCTTCCAATTCAAAGGTCCACTTTTATGAAATACTAGTGATACCCGCACGGCTTTGCCCGTAGTAGAAAATTTAAAGGTCATTTGGTTCGCCTGTATATTTACAAATAATGGATGATGAATTTCTCGCCAATTTGCTATGGCTATTTGCTCGCCCATGTTACGGTTCCACGTTATGATAATTTCGTAATTTACTCGTCCACGTTGTGATAATTTGCTGGGTAAAATGTTTTTTAAAATTAGAATATAAAAAGAACAAAATCGCACTTTTGAAAAATCGCTTCGAAGTGCACACCCCCATGCAACAAATTAATTTTGTGTCAAATTTCATCAAAATCGGGAGAACGGTTTAGGCGCTGTGCGTGTCATAGAGATCCAGACAGAGAGACCTTGAGCTTTATTATTAGTAAAGAAGATGAGAAAAGTTTATTATTATTTTTTTTATTTGGCATTTTTAGTTTGTATTTTCGTGAAACAAATCAATCCATTCTATAAAGATTCATTTTTCAATCGATTATTCATTTTTAACTCTGAAAAATGAAGGGACAAGGCCCCTTTACTTTCGACAGTAAGGGGCAGTTGCCCCCTTTACAAACTTTTGCCCTTTACAGATTTTTGGGGGCAGTTGCCTCCCGTAAGAGCTGTCTAAGGCCACAAATTAATTTCTCATGTCTTATTTC
The DNA here is from genome assembly GCF_026930045.1 of Uloborus diversus. Classification (NCBI taxonomy): domain Eukaryota; kingdom Metazoa; phylum Arthropoda; class Arachnida; order Araneae; family Uloboridae; genus Uloborus; species Uloborus diversus. The sequence goes on along the minus strand of NC_072734.1, from coordinate 186,641,996 downwards.
GGCATATGAATCACGTCACTCCACCAGACTCTCCCGTATAGAGTCGTAATCAACGTAGCATTTTCATTAAGTACGAATTTCCCTACCAAAAAAAAAAAACTAAAAAAATTATATTAATTTGAATTTTTGACATCTTTAATTCAAATTATGTTTTTTGCAATCACGAGCGTGAGTGTGTATGAATGCGCGTGTGTGTTTGTGTAGGCGCATGTGTGTGGGTGCGCGCGTGTGTGTGTGTGTGTGTGTGTGTGTATGCATGTGTGTGCGTGTTGTGTATGCAGTGCTGTGTGTACGCGCGCGTGTGTGTAGGCGTTCGTGTTTGGGTGTGTATGTAGGCATATGTGTTTGTGTCTGTGCGCAGGCATGAGTGTGTGTATGTGTGTGTAGGCGTGTGTGTGTATGGGATGTTTTCGCAAGAGGAGCAGCATCGTGAGGCCGGTCGACGCGGCGGTAGTGCTGACAGAGGGGACTGGTGGGAAAATAAAATGATAGGAATTCAAAACAGTCAAGTGAGAACAATAAGCAATCGTGATTGCTCAAAAATTCTATTTCTGCTACTAATGTACCAGTATACTTGTCAAAAGCTAACAATGTGAAACAAACTTATGTTATGTTACATTTTTATTTATTTGTTTTAAATTTGGATTACGTCATCTAACTAAACATTTTTCGAAAGTTAGAGGCGGCTTAATGTTAAAATTTAAGTAATAAAATGAACTTAACCGTTACTACATTTACGGAATCACGCTGTATTTTTTCATAGTCTATGACGTCATAAAGAATATCACAAGAAATTTGGTATGGTGTAAAGTAGATAGTCGATGGTAACGACAACATCAGAAAAAGAAGGAAAGAAAATAAGAAGTGGTTTAAAAAAAAGCAGTTGAAAGACATTGAAGTTCGCAGCGGTAAATTTGAAAATTCTCAAAACGTAATAGTTGTTATAAAGGGCTATATTGTTTTATTAGTAAAATAATGTTTAAAACATTTAATAAAGGTAAGAACTCATTTAGAAACATGGAAAAAATTTAGAAGTAACTCATTTCTTTCATTTATGAATTACGATGTTAGTATTTATTCTCTGCGAAACTACCTCCTTTGAGGAAAATAATTTTACAAGTTAAATTATTCTTTACAAAGCGAAATATTAAAATTACACATGAAATAATTTATTTTCCAAAATCTAATTGACTCTTTCTCCATAACTTAGTAAGTTAGCACAAATTTGTCATTCTTTTTGTTTTTCGTAATGTTATTTTAGATTTCTTTTTAAAATATTTTCATTAAAGAGTTAAATGAAGGTCAGGGGGAAGATTCCTTAAAGTTTTTCTTTTCTTTTTTTTAACGAAAATATCAAAAAAAAAAAGGAGTGGGAGCAAAACTTTATTCAATACCAGGAGTTTTTCTTCAGGTATGCAAATTTACGAGGGAGGAGGGGACTCGAAGAAAGCCGTCTCAGAAGCATATTATTTTTATCCACAAACTAGCAATAAGATTAAATGCTTTTTTTAAATCACAATGGATAAAGTTAAAATTCACAAATCTAACATTAGAAATTTAAAAACAAAATTATTTTTCTTCACTCTTTTGTTTCTGGCGTTTTGTTATTTATTTTATTGTGCTTCTTGCTTACATTTTTAATTTTAATTATGCATTCATATTCTGTCACGGTAAATATTAAACACGATGCAATTGAATATGCATTATATTTCAAAATCCCGTGCCAACATTAAAAACACTTACCTTGCTCTTATCCTGAAAGTTTGACCTTTCCTCATTACCTGCAATTATCGACAACAAGGCTAATTTTTAACACGCTTTTATTAGCTTCACCTGTATGTATGCATCTTGTAACGTAATCTTGCAGCTCAAATTTCGCCCACTTCCTGCGATCGGATTCTTTAGAAATTTGGCACGCGACCTCAGACCCGATGACAATGCAATATTCTACAATCAAATTAATTAATTAACTCTTTTAATTGTTGGTTTCCTCCAATTTTAATCAATATTTTGGCATAAATCCAACAATGTGAAAAAGGAAAAATTAAAAAAAATACATTAAAAAATGCTCGCAAAAATTATTTAAAAATATCTACAAAAACCTTTAATTTTTCTGCATCAGACAAAATTTGTTCCAATGTTCCAAGGTAATTAAAACATGAAATATAATTGTTTTTAACTAATTTCATGCCAAAATTAAGGTGAGCCTTCAATTGGAAATTCATTGCTGATTAAACCATTGTTGAACAAAACTTTTATTCAAATGCATCTCAAATTTTCAGAGCAATATAAATATGATTTCCGCAAACATACATCGATGACTCACCGCAGTAGCTTCCCATCGGAGTGCCCTTGTCTTAACGTTAAGATATTACCTCGAACTCGTTTTACAAATAATTTCGTCGTCTGATAATTCTCCAACATAAGACTAAAAAACAGAAAAATAAAATAATAGTTTAAAAACTAAAAAAACACGCTTTCGTAGCAAAATGAACTAAAAAGCGAAAAATAATCTTTGGAAGATAGTAGTTGACCAATCACTTAATTTTAATGTAATACAAAAAAGCGTGGGGGACTTCTTATCTGTTGCTTAAATTTCTTCCATTTGTTGTCCAAGCAAAATTGTAAATAGACAGCACCCCACGCTTTTTTGTATTACATTAAAATTAAGTGATTGGTCAACTACTATCTTCCAAAGATTATTTTTCGCTTTTTAGTTCATTTTGCTACGAAAGCGTGTTTTTTTTTTAGTTTTTTAAACTATTATTTTTTTCAAAATAAGACTTCTTTACAGCTTCATTTTTAGTAAAACATTAATGGGGTTGTTTCCTGCAGTCAAAGTACTTTTTATGACTGAAATTGATAGAATAAGCGAAAAAAAAAAATAACATGGACACAGAAAATACTTTCATTTTCCCAACAGTTATTTTTTAATTAATTTTTTAAAATGTCCGATTTTTGAAACAAGGCGTAGTCTTAATGACGTCACAAATGATGCACTTTGCCGCATCTTTCTACCGCGATTTCACGATATAATAATCAAGAAGCGAATTAAAATTGCGCTCTACGCTTGCTATCAACCATGTCGTTGCCAATACACGTGAGTAAATATCCGAATTAAATATTTTTCTCTATGAATGGCAACACAGAATGGCATTTCATCATTTGTGATGAAGCGTACAGAAGCATAAACATTGAAAGCGCGCCGATTTAAATAATTTTTTAAAAATATTAAACTGAAACAAATTATTTAAAAAATGGTCAGATCCTACGTTTTTAAGCATGCTCTTTCAGAAAAAAATACTATTAAAATTTTGGAAACGACCCCATTGAAATAAACTTTAGTTTTCTAATTAATTATAACGTTGAAATCGTCTGCAACAATCTTAAAAATAATGCTCGTTCGGAATAATGGGAAAAACAGGCATTTTTATGCAAAAAAGAAAGAAAAAGAAAAAAAAAGGACACTTTCATGTGAAACAACATTATTTATTAGAAGGCTGGATGAGCTCAAAGTATTTGGAAAATTAAGTGCCAGATAATTCAAATCGAGGGTTGAGCCACGGACCCCTCAACCAACTAAA